>NC_142930.1:19340799-19398299 GCF_046866305.1 Octopus bimaculoides | reverse complement strand
TTTTATGGCAACAATTGGTGAACTAAATGTACTCGATTGCTATTAGTACACTTGTTATTTGCTCTTTGGCAGTCTTTTAGCGGATAGTGAGAGCTGTTATGCATTTTCCGTCTTTCTTTCACAATTCTTTTATGCCAGGTAAAGATACAGTATCGGTATTATTGATTTCACCTGTGGAGCTTATTGTGTACCAGGCGATAAACTTGTTGCTAGTTCTTTTCGCAACTCATATTCATTCCAGGAATGGAAGTATTTTATTTCGCTTATATTGAAAAGGCCACAAATCAATGCACAAACGCAGCCCTTTCCGTTTTCTCAGATCCTAAAATATATGGGTATCTGTGCCTTGAAATAAATAATCAAATAAATAAATAAATAGACAAAAACAAAGTTAGACATACTTCTGATGAGTGTTATACAGCATGATTTTATGTTCCCAAAACCATCAGACGACCTTTTGTTATATACTTCAAGCCAATTTCCCTCATTTACACTGCAATTGGCCTTCCTTACAGGCATCAATGTGAAATTTTCTGCTGAATCAAAATCGATCAACATCTTGAAATATGAGCTATGATTCTGATCAGCCGATATCACGTCGTGGTTTCACTCAGCGGTTGAAACCACTTCACTGTACACATGCTGCTATTGCTTTCCTGAAAGGCATGAATGCCACAGCACTTCCTTGACGAATTCTATAAAAGCTGAGCCTTATTTTAGTGCAGCCGGTATAAGTTTCATTTAGGTTTTCATCTAGTCACAACTTCCTCACTGTAATCTTCGCAACCCAGTTGCTCTTGTACGCATACTGATTTTGATATAGTTTGTATAATTAGCACCCACTTTAATAATTATAGTCAACCAAAAAAATTCATTTCATTGAAAATCCCACAAAGTTAGAAGTAATCGTTAGCTTTATAATTAACTGTGCCAAAAGATGTGGGGAATAATCAAAGAATTTGAATTAATTCTTTTTCAGTTATCACACCATATAGTGTTCATCCATTAAAATCATATTGCGCCTTTGTCATCTAAAATTTGATAATAACGGTTGGCCTACGTTTCACCAGTTTAACTTTTTTTTTCTTGCCCCTCCTCTCGGTACAATGCGGTATGCACGACTCTGACGACTTCTTGTGCTGTTGTCGTCTGCAGTGTTTGCTTTAGATTTCTCCTTCTTTTGAAAAACACGGTGTTCGTCGGGAATATGCGCGTTCAGAACAGAAAACTAATGAGTATTTATCAATTTTACAATGTCCTCTACTAATAATAGTAAGCAGCACCTACTCACGTTTAGGTAGTATTAGTCACTGAGAGTTAATTATGTTGGTGACGAGCGTATAACACACGTGTCACTAGCACAATACGAACTTCTGATAGCTCGGATGGTTTTTCAGGTATTGCTTTTATTTGGCTATTCACGCCTTCATTCAAATTAGTTACGAGACGACAACCATTTTTTTTCTAAATATGGATTATAAAAGCCATTGAGTTTTCCCATTATTATGGCTTTCACAAATGGAAACTAAATATTTACTTCGATAATGAAAGAACATATTCGCCGATCGAAACATATTTCATTCGGACTGCAATCAATATATTGACTTGATCTTAGTCTGAGTTATTTCAACAAACGGCAACAGTCTCTTCACTATGATTAATTGTTTGGATTGTTGCAGTTCAAAGAGAGCCGTGGAAGTGGCCGAGGTAGTAAAAGCGTCGAAAGAAATGCTTTAAAGTATGTAGCTCCGGTTCCCAGTTCAAATCTGATCGAGAGAGGCTTTAATTTTCAAGATTAAATAAAAATAAACTGGAATATCTATAATACATTAGGAGTTGATTCAACTGTATTCACTTCGTCATTAGTCTATAGCCTCTTGCCTAATTATCTTAAGTATTGTTGGACTTCAAAGGAAGTGTTGTTAATTTGTTCGAAATAGAAATGCATTAGATTGAGAACTTAGCAACATTTAGTTTCATCTTCACTAACGAGTTTAAATTTATACCAGTGTCGACTTAATCCGTTTGATTCCTGCTTGCCAAACATAGAATACTGGTAATTTATTATGGAAACTGTGTGGATATCAGTCGTGCACAAGTGTTTTCTTTTATTTGTTTTAGTCATTTGACTGCGGCCATGCTGGAGCAGCGCTTTTTGTCGAACAAATCGACCCCAGGAATTATTCTTTGTAAGCCTAGAACTTATTCTATCGGTCTCTTTTGCAGAACCACTAAGTTACGGGGACGTAAACACACCAACATCGGTTGTCAAGCGATGGTAAGGGGACAAACACAGACACGCAAATACACACACACACACACACACACACACACACACATATATATATATATATATATATATATATATATATATATATATATACGACGGGCTTCTTTCAGTTTCCGTCTACCAAATCCACTCACAAGGCTTTGGTCGGCCCGAGTCTATAGTAGATGACACTTGTCCAAGGTGATACGCAGTGGAACTGAACCCGGAACCATGAGGTTGGGAAGCAAGCTACTTACCACACAGCCACGCCTAAAAATAAAAACATATGTGTGTCTGTGTTTCCGTTTGTCCTCCACCACCGCTTGACAACTTGTGGTCGTTTTGTTTATGTCCCAGCAACCTGGCAGGTTTGCGTCGGTCAGAAACTGTCTGTTACTGGTATGAACTCCGAACATACAATGTCGTAACTAAATATTGCAAGACATTTTTTCAGACACTGTAATAATATATATTCATCGCTCTCATTTGATGTACGTATATTTATTTAAATTAACGTTTAAGTAATATAAAATGTGGTAAGGGCAGCGGACTCTCAGTCGTAGGATCGCGGTTTCGATTCCCAGACCGGGCGTTGTGAGTGTTTATTGAGCGAAAACACCTAAAGCTCCACGAGGCATCCTGCAGGGGATGGCGGTGAACCCTGCTGTACTCTTTCACCACAACTTTCTCTCACTCTTACTTCCTGTTTCTGTTGTGCCTGTAATTCAAAGGGTCAGCCTTGTCACACTGTGTCACGCTGAATATCCCCGAGAACTACGTTAAGGGTACACGTGTCTGTGGAGTGCTCAGCCACTGGTACGTTAATTTCACGAGCAGGCTGTTCCGTTGATCAAATCAACTGGAACCCTCGTCGTCGTAACCGACGGAGTGCCAACAGAATATAAAATGATGATGCTTAATCGTAATGACGTCTTTTTAAAAACCATATTCTATAGGTTTATTACTAATTAGTTTTGTAAGTGCGACTCGGCCTAAAATATTGATTTCAAATTTTGACACAAAGTCAGCAGATTCATCGAAAGGATGAAAGGTAAAGTCAACCTCTGTGGAATTTGAACTCAGGATGTAAAGGCGGGCGAAACGCCGCTAAGCATTTTGCTCGGCGTGCTAACGATTCTGCCCCGACCTAAAACATTATTCAGTTTAACATGACCCACAGCCCCTTTAGGTAGGGGCATCGGTATCTGTTTGGATACGCAACGTCCCTATATAAATATTTTCGCTGAAAGACTTCCATTTAACATATTAATGCCTATGTATTTTTAAAATAGATCGAACCTGATCTGATTATGATAGTCATTAATATGATGATGATGCTTATAATTATGATGGTTATTTTGATAATGATAAAAATTGACGAAGAGAATATACATGAAGACGAAGAATGATAGTGATAGTCGTGGCTGTAATAATTATTACGATAGTGATAATGAGAACCGAGTGTGTGGTGGTGTAAGATGATGATTTCATACAAAGATTATGGTGGCAATGATGATGCGGATAAAGATAATTATGATACTGTTGCATAACTTACATAAAAATTACACACAAGCACGAATATATGTGTATATGTACGACTATATAAATATATATACATATATACGTAAACACACACACACACACACACACACACACACACACATATATATATATATATATATACACGCGCGTGCATACGCGTGTGAGGGTGTGTAGTAAGTATACACACTACTCACTCATTATGTCAGAAAGCTAGCCAGACATCTGTTGTAGCAAATATATTATTCTACGAGGACCCATTCATCAGAGAAGTGCATGAAAAAACAACAAGATGTTGAAATACATTAAAACTATGGAGAAAATTATGCAAGCAAAAATCGTCTGAGCGTCAAGTCTATTTATGTATTATGAGTGTGAGCGCACACGTATAAACACATATACACACACTTCACACACATACACAAACACACACACACAAACACACACACACACACACACACACACACATATGTATGTATTTTGTGCGTATGTATGTTGGTGCTCACACCGCGTACATACAAACGTACAAGCACACTCGCAACACACACACACACACACACACACACACACACACATACACACACATACTCACACACACGCGCACGCATGTGCGTGTGTGTGTGTGCGCACGCGCGTGTGTGTGTGTATACTTTTAATATTTTAATGGTTTCAGTTATTGGACTGCCACCGGGATGAGACATCTCACTCAAGAGTTTTTCGATCATTCGATGATCTCAAACCCAGTGTGTTTTTACTATATCTGTGGTAATTATGTGTGTGTGTGTGTGTGTGTCTGTCTGTGCGTCTGTCTGTATGTCTGTCTGTCTATGAGTGTGCGTATGCGTGTGTAAACATATAAATGTAAACAAGAGAAAGCGAGTGAGTCATGCTGAAACTAGAGTGATGTAATTTATTAAAACTTAAACTACACAAATCATTACTATGGGTTTCTCGTAGCCGATATTCGGACGATTATAAAAATAGAATATGATATTGATATATAATGAGCATACAGTAAAAATGTTTGGAACAACAGCGAACGCCGGTCAACATGAACTGGTAACTCATATCGTAATTTTATGATTATGATATCTATTATTTATCAGGAAATGAAAAGAGATTAGATTTAGGAAATCTTTATCGATCTGAGTGCAGATGTTATATCATAAAATATTACTTGGTCTATTTTTTACGTTTGGAAACAAAATGATTTTTGTACCTTCCCATAGCATCGTGCTGAGCAGCAGTGACGTTAATAGACAATGTTCAGATTTTTGTGACTCACTTTATGCCATGTATTTTTCGTCCTTATTCTCCATACAGCGACCCAACTAAATACACGTAGCTCCAGTCGCCAAATGATTATACACTTTTTTCTTGTTGAGGATATATTTCACTCTCTCTTTCTCTCTCTCTTTCTCTCTCTCTCTCACACACACACACACACACAATCATATGCGCGCGCGCGCACTCACACTCGCTCTCACAAGTAAATACACTAAAAAGAACTATAATGAAATACAAAGTAATAATCATCAAAATAATAAAATGACTACACGTGTTTCATAACCAAATTTTCAAATAGAAAATAAAATAAAATAAAATCGATTAAAATAAATCGATCGAAAACCAATTCTATTCAAAAATATAGCTATTCTTCGGGTCAAAATAATAATAAAATGAATGTATATATATCAACCAACACTAAATAACAAATGAATTTATATAGAAATACTTATTATATCAAGTTACCGGGACGCTAACACCAACATCGGTTGTCAAGCGATGGTGGTGGTACATATACAGACACAAAGACACACACACATGAATATGCATATATATATATATATATATATATATATATATATATATATATATATATATATATATATATATATATATATATATATATATATATATATATATATATATATATATATATATATATATATATATATATATATATATATATATATATATATATATATATATATATATATATATATATATATATATATATATATATATATATATATATATATGCATATTCTGGAGTGGCTGCGTGGTTAGTAGCTTGCTTACCAGCCACATGGTTCCGGGTTCAGTCCCACTGCGTGGCACCTTGGCCACCCCATTCACTTTCTCAGATGTCATCATTTGAAAGCACGATCGACTAAATTAACGTTTGAAATGAGTTCATTTGGACATGTTTAGAATATGTAAATAAACCGAACGCATAAGGTTTTGTCTTGATATCTCCTGTAAGTTTTCATGCAATTAATCTTAATGAAAAGTATAGAAATCAAAATAAAAAGGAAAATAAGGTCGGATGGAATTTATTTAATAGAACGAAGCATTTACCGTAGAACGACAATTAGCCATTTAATGACTTTTATGGTGACAATAGTAGTAAGATAAGGGAGTAGCAAATAAATTCTGTATTATGAATTCATCCACACCGTTCTTCATACAGTTCCATCGAAATCACGCTCTCATCGACATATATACAATTTGTGTGTGAGAGTATATGGACATTAATTCATGTAAATGTGTGTATTTATGTAGGCGCGCACACACACGTTTTGCTTCGAATTTTTTAAACGCATTTCTTCGCTTATCTGTTGAATTGAAATATTATGAAATACAAGATTGTATTATGTTATTCCTCTGAGAAAATACCTTGTGGTATATAGTTATGTTCTGAATTCAAATTTCATTGAAGTCGATTCTTTCTTTCATTATTTTATTTATTTGCAGTTCATAAGTACCAGTCATATTCAAGTTGATTCAATGGACCATACCCTACACCAAATTCTTCGTCTTGTAAAAATAAAATACATTTTCAATGATATATTCTCTCTGTTTGTTTCTGGGTTTGAGGATGTTTTTACATGGAATATAAGATTGTTTTAGGCCATCTTGCGTTTTGACTGGCATCGTAGCATAAAGCTATGTGAATAAGTTATTTCTGTGTGTGCCTATATATTTATGAGCACTGAACATACTAGATGATCGTATTAATGTGGAAAAGTTTCTCATCGTTTCAGTTATTTTGTTTTTCCTGTGGACGGAATGTTTGCTAAGTATGTAAGTGCTTCAAATAAAAGTTACCTGCAGTAGTTCTTGGATTGAAGGGTACTCTCGTGTGATTGGTTGTTTGTAAATGATTTCCTTTATTTATCACTGCAAAAGCTTCTATAACAATAGTTGTCACAGTACTATCTAATGCTGCAAATTCATGTCACTTTAATCTGTAAATCTTTGTTATTTCAAATGTTTTACTCTCTCTTTGATTGATACGTTCCTATCCACAAGAAATAAGTTTTCAGGAAATGGTATGCATTTTATTTTTGTATTCTTTCCGGATTATATACGATCGATTGGCTAAGATATCGGTCGATATACGCGGTTATGTTTCCTATATGCTTACACCATTGGTTCTCGGGTATTTTTAAGGTTATTTTGAGCGTTTTTTTCTATAGTGTCTATTGTATTATATCGGAGAATTTATCAGTGAAAATTCATAATATATAGAGGCGCAGGCATGGTTGTGCGGTTAGGAAAACCGCTTGGCAACCATGTGGTTTCGGGTTCAGTCCCACTGGGCGATGCTTTGGGCAAAGTGTCTTCTACTATATCCCCGGGCCAAGCAATGCCTATGAGTGAATTTAGTCAACGGAAACTGCGGGGAAATCCACTATATATATAGGAAAAATAGAAGTTGAAAATGGACTGAGAATAGTTAAAATATTTTTATTAATATATATAAGACTTTAACCGGTTTCACAGTGTACACTGATTTTCAAAAGGTTCAAATAGAAAGACGTAGCTTATGTCGCAGCTATCTTGCTTTTGCTTGAAGCTTACCTTATTTTTATAGGGAGTTCATAGCTCAAGTTAGTATTATGCTTTGAATAAGATTTGCTTGGTAGAGGATAGTCACATGACTGATCTTATAAATTTTTGTAAGTTTCCCGCTACATTCGTGCGTTAGTATTATTCATAGGACCTCAACATGCTTCATTTTATGAAATTGACGCTAAAAAATAGTACAGACACTATGATAGAATTTGTTTCTTCTATTTCGTTCCTTATATTTAGTTACCATCTGAACAATAACTTCAGTTACCATATGTACATATTTTAATTCACTATTTCGATGTATCATGTAGGATTTGATCTACTCCGTCATTCCCACTTAATTGCATGTTTCCTTAATGTTTCGTCTATTCCTTTGCAATTTCATGCTTCGTTTTGTCTATTTTGCTCTGTTTTATATTTTTCTAGCATATTTTTTTTAAATTCTTACCCGAATCTTTATATCCTCACTGAACATTTGAACTGTTTGGAATAGTAATACTATATGAGTGTCTTATTTAGCAAAACAACTTCAAAATTAGCAACAGTAGACAACTTGGCATTCCTTCTTAGATTATATGACCAACTATATTCTACAATTTTTGACGAAAATTCTGTCCAGAGTGCAATCACAATGCGAAAAAACGAAGTAGACCTTGATTCAGACAGTCATATCATGGAATTCTCCAGATTCGTTTGTTGTTTTGCATGACAGAGTTAACGCCAAGGAGTATTTAGGTTGATCGTGTCCAAATATTGTTTCGTGATGGTAACTCCATCTCTCAGAACGATGATGCGCTAATTCTTATTGTCAGTGTGATTCACAATTGGCACGAAGAGCACGAAAGGGAAAGAAAGCATTTGGACTGGCCCTTACAATTACCAGATTTCAATATAATCGAACATTTATGGTGCATTTTGGAGCAGCAAGAATGAAACTACGTATCCCTTTCAGTTTATATCGAACGACTGAACTCAGGAACAATTTCTAAAAATCGCTGGCCAGGTAGTTCTTATACGGAGTATTACCGGTTTCAGTTAAACTCGGCAGGCTTGGGAATGCTGTCCGCTTGACTTGTCCGAGATTCGCACATAAAGAGTTAACTTCTTCATGCATTCCTTCAGTGTCTGAGTATTTCTGATTTGTGAATTTCTGTTGTATTTCCAAAATTTGTTTCTTTTAACTTATTTCTAATAGGTGGAATCAGCACTAACAAATGAAGTAGGTCATACTTGTTGAAAGGCCCGAAATTCGGCACAGTTTTTATCGTCTTCGTGATGCAACCAAATTCAAGATGTGAATTTCTACTAGCAAATATAGGTTAGGACATTTTACAGGCTTGAGCTTATAGTGAAAGGTGTATATTATGCCTCTTAGAAGATGTGGCTGGATTGAATTTTACAAAAGTTAGGTGAGAACTGCAGCACTTATTTCAATGACTAGGACGAATTTTGAGCTTCATCTGAAAACAATAGTGACTAGTGAACAATTACCCCGAATAACATACTGGTGTTTTTTGCTTTTTTTTCTCTGTGCTTTGTTTTGTAGATTTCTACATGTATATATTATGTGTATTTAACTCTGAGCCCATATGTGTATATGAGTATATGAAAATATGGGTGCGCGCGCGTATGTGCCCGTGAGTGCCGGTATGTATGTGAATATATATATATATATATATATGCATGCATGTATGTATGTATGTATATGTATGTATGTATGTATATATATGTATATATATATATATGTGTGTGTGTGTGTGTGTGTGTGTGTGTGTGTGTGTGTGTTTGTGTGTGTGTGTATAAACTTACATATATATATAAATTGTACACACCTGTAAAAAAAAACTCGTGTATTATTTGCTTATTTCGTATAAAGAATTCAATGATTAAATAAATTCTACAAATTTTATTGTTTAGCGATGTGTTGATATCAACAAACGCTCACAGAACATGTCATGACGCATGTCTTGAAAATATCCATTGCCTTGCTTTTGTGATTGATGACTATCGTTATTTTGGCGTTTCTTCATCTACTTTTTAAAATCGTTAAATTCTCAACGTTGTCAGTATTAAATAATTTTGCGAAATTTTGGGAAAAAATGCCTTTATCACACATGTAATAGTTTTTTCGTGATTATAATGCAAAATTAGGGAAAATATGAATAATGTTTGAGATAGAAAAAACAATCACGTATTTTTCAGTTCTTTTGTGAAATGTCTAACCATGTATGCTGGAATGTGACAAAATAGCATGAAGATAAAATGAAGCATGTTTTTAAATAATTTTTAAGTAATCTAATGCAATGTAGAAATGGTCAGCACTGGAAGAAACTGGTAGGGTAAGTTTGGTTTCATTTCATATATATATTTTGTAATGTGATTGCTGACCTAAATACTGTAAAAATGTGCATATTTCACAATGTTTTCATTACATACATACATACACAGACATACACGCAGACACAGACACACACAGACACACACACACACACACACACACACACACATGTATGTATGTCATTATTCAGATTTATTCCAAGATTTCTTGTCAATAGAGAAAGAGCCGGTTTCTAACCCAGATCTAAAGCTCCTTCATAGGAATTTCATCATCAACAACAGGGTATTTTTGTATGTATGGATAGTTGTATGTAAATGTGCAGATTTGTATATTTTATATATGTATGTATTCTCATGCATATAGTTGCATATCTAGACATGTTCATATATCCTTAAAGGATAAACTTCTGGAAAGTTTTACAGACTTTTACAGTTCCAGTGATGGCTTCGATCTGTAGTCTTCGAAGTAACTTTCTCCTTTCTGGTTTTGAGAAGCCTAATTTCTCTAGATTGGTATTTAGGTAGTATGTTACATATCCCAGTGCCCAAATAATTGCAGGTGTAAACTTGAACTTGTAGTCTGGATAGAGCAAAGGCAGATTTCTCAATAGTTCAGCGTAAGTATTCTCATTGACCTTCAGCTTTATAACATCCGCTGGGCAGCTGATTTCCACAACTGTACAGTTTCTCTTTATCCCAAATCATTATATCAGGTCTATTGTGTTTGTATTTTATTGGGGTTTTCAGTGGGACATTTCATCAGTACTCCTTTTTATTATGAGTGACTATGGCTTCCACCATACTGTGGGTTCATATTTCTTTGTCCTCCGGATTATCCTTTCGATGGATCTCGTAATAAAATGTCATGTCTCATCGTGATGTGTGCACGTATGTGTGCACGTATGTGTGTATGTATGTATGTATGTATGTATGTATGTATGTATGTGTGTATGTATGTCTTCTATTTTTTAATCATTATAAATCTCCCACTGAGGAGGGAGCCAGTTTCCAATAAAGAGACAAGACTTCATCTTTACGATGTAGTTAACATAGGCAAATTCAAATTTGGAACTTGAGGAAAAATTTTGAATATTTTTACTGTTCCATCCACAGATTGCACTTGTAATGTACGAATCAGCCGGTCTATTTCTCTGTCTGAAAATACCAGTTTATCCAGATTCTCCTTTAAGCGTTTACTAACAAAACCTAGTGCTCCAATTATTATTGGTATGAATATGAATTCATTGTCTGAATATAGAAGCTGGAGGTTTCGAAGCCGTTGTCCATAGATATCCTCTTTTTCTTTGATTTTCAGAGAGATATTTATATCTGCTGAGCAGCTGACTTCTGTGACGATACATACCTTTGCCCCTCTATCCCAAATGACAATATATGGCCTGTTATGTTTAAATTTGATAGAAGTTTTCATGGGAATATTCCACCAGTATTACTTGAGTTGGTGTTTATGGATGTATTCCATAATAAGGGGATTTTCGAAGGTTACTTCTGGATAGTCTTTCTTGCGGATGGCGTTGTAAATTGTTTTAGCGACAACATCGTGCTGCATAGGGAGGTAGTACCGTGACGACATTTTAGGACAGCTGCTAATCACATGCGTGATGTCTGCCACAGAAACATGACATAGCCTACACATGCGGTTCCACCTTGTGATTACAAGAGTGCCGCTGTCTCTTTTGTTCCCCAGGAACTTTGTGGCAATCTCTTGCTCCTGGATTGCAAACGCATAGCCTTCAAAGTGTGATATGATGTAGTTATCTTGTGTCCACGAGAGGCAGCGCTTCGCGTCAATTCTACTGTTTTTTTCAAGCTTCCGGGCAACATAACCATGCATAGTCTTTTTTTTTTTTTTGTATTCTGAGTGCTTTGCATACAAGTCTTCTCTGAGGTAAGAGAGCCCAGCTGTTTTGATCAGCTGAAAATGTTATTAATTCAAGGCGGCGAGCTGGTAGAAACGTTAGCACGCCGGGCGAAATGTTTAGTGGTATTTCGTCTGTCTTTACGTTCTGAGTTCAAATTCCGCCGAGGTCGACTTAGCCTTTCATCCTTTCGGGGTCGATTAAATAAGTACCAGTTACACACTGGGGTCGATGTAATCGACTTAATCCCTTGTTTGTCCCTTCTATGTTTAGCCCCTTGTGGGCAATAAAGAAATATGAAAATGTTATTAATTCCAGTTGTATTTTGGCATTGCTAACACTTTTAGCATAAATCTTGAAGTCGTCTACGAAGAAATTATGAGTTACATTGATATTTCTAGCAGTTGACTGATATTAGCATGTAACCATTTGTTTTCTGCAGTAAGAACGAAAATGGATTCAGTGCCAAAATGAAAAGAAGTACAGAAAGGCTATCTTCCTGAAATATTCCCTATATTATCTGAAACAATTATTCTGTTCTCAGTTGGAAGGGTGAGAACTGTTGTCCACTCCTTTGGGAGTCTCTCTATGGCAGCAATTAGGGTGGTGGGTACTTTTGTCAGATGTAGGCACTTGAACAGCTATGAATAAAGGATAGAGTCGAATACCTTCTTATAGTCAAGTCATACTGTCACAAGGTGTCTGTGCTGTTTTCTTACTTCAGACAATACAGCTTTCACTGTTAGTGTTGGCACAGCATTCTGTTAGTGTTGGCACAGCATTCTTTCTCAATCGTATTTAACTATGGTGCATTCAGGTTGAAATCCCTCCTTTCGTTCCAAATTTTTTATCAGAATGATTGTAGATCTTGGGAAGGAGTTTTTTATTAATGGCAATGTTTTCCTTCCTCGTCTCTCTGTATAATGCTTATGGGTTGGAAGCAAACTTGCGATTGATACTCGCTCGTTCAAAAATTCGCATGCGATAGCGGAGTTACTCGCTCATCGTCTTGAGTTCATGCTTGAAAGTGATTGACTTTCCTTCAAGAGCTCGGTGTGAAGAGCTACCATAGAGTTTCGTTAATTTTTGTCTAAGGTACAGTTGGTGAGGTGTAAAGTCATTTTTCACCTTACGTTTTATCGTTGTAGTTAACCATCCGATATGGCGGCGTACGTTGTTGATGTTTTCTTCAAGTTTTGTTTTCCTGCTAGGTTGTTTCCGTTTAGTAATTTCGTTACTTTGTTTACTGTAGATTTCTCTTAGGTGTTCTTTAAGAGTAATAGTAACTGTGTATATAAGAGTATTTATATTCCAGTAATTAACTTCACATGATTTCATGTGCTCTCCAGCGACATCGTTTATAACTTTAAACATTTGATCGGTCGGATTTTTTCTCACTCTTGTTGGGAATTGTCTGTTGCTCAACGAAAGCTTCGAGAAAGTGGCAAATTTTTTTGCGAATTTTAATTTTAAAATGTTTTTTTGTTGGATGTATTCCGCAGTCTTCGCTACTGAGTCAGCTAAGTTTGGAGACACACTCGAATTTAGCGATGGCGGGAGCGATGGTTTGTTTACGTTATTTTTTACGCCGCTTCTGGCAGATTTTAGCCCATTTTCAGTATTTTGGGAGGATCGAGGATCAGTTGATTTGTTTTTTTACAAAAGATGCTTGTTATCGGAGCAGTTTCGCCATGAAGGTATTTAAGCTAGGATGAGCTTCGTCCCAGTATTATTTTAACAGCTTCATGTATCCGATTGAAGGGTCATCTCGGGATTTTTCATTACTCCGAAGTAAATCTTGGTTTAGTTGCTGGGTCCAAGTAAAATAAGAAGAGTACTTACGTCTTCTTCAATTACTTACTGCTTAAGTAGTTGTTTTCATTGGCGGTAACGTTGTTAGTTTCATCTGTGGTGATGTTAGTTTCAGCCATAATCGTGTTATCGAGATTCCATGTGGTGTAGATGTATATTTTAAAGGTGTTTCTCTTATTAATTATTGGAGAAATAAACCAGTTACCAATTTAGGTTGGAGAAGTCGGCATATTTCTAGAGGAAGGCGTTCAAAACGGACATTTTAAGCGATCCTCTACACCTGTACGTCCAATGTTGACGGCTCCATAAGTATGTACGTATGTATGTATTTGGGGCATATGTATGTATGTACGCATATCACGAGTACACAGAAATTCCGAAATAGTGTCCGGCGTGCTAGAAGACCACTGGGAGTGAAGGACCTCTCAGCTTCTGTTGAAGCATGTCTCTAGCGGAAGATTACTTTGATATAAAACCAGATATGCAGGGAATGGCATTGGACATTTTGGGGATCTTTGGTTTTTGCTAGACATCATGGCGCTCCCACATCCCTGAGTCTGCAACTCATATTGGCACCAGACATCTCGCTCTGGTTTGTCTCTGGATAATGTCAATAGAGTGGAGAGGATCTATGAGGTCTCGTGCAAGCCTTATTGGATCTAAAACTCTGCACAGGCATTGCTGACCTCTGCTCGATATGTGCTGCTTTTTTTTTCCTATATATATTTATTTTATTTTCAGTATATATATATCTTTATTTTTAGCATATATTTATTTACTTTTAGTATATACTTATTTTATTTTTATTCGGAAGTTCTGCGGCGATGGGAAGGTGGTAAAGCATGCAGACTTAACGGGTTGGAAGTATGTAATCAGCGACCTGCATATAGGCAGCCCATGCTAGATATAAAGTCGTCTCCTTGTCGACCAAAACAGTGATAGGATTCGGTTGCTGCTAGGTGTCTGAGCAACTCCATTTGGAAAGGTCACAGCTCATCCGGAGGCCCGAGAGGTTCTAGAAAAGGTGAACCAAAAATTGCCTGTCTTTCTATATCTGGTCAGTTTAGCGCGACTGGCGGGTGTCCACCTTGCGCTCGAAAAACAAAGAGACTGTTTTTTTACAAAATCTGGATGGAACTTGAACATTTTACTTGGCCGCTCTGAAGCATTTGCGAGGTGCAGTGAAAACGCCCCGACCTGTGAAAAAGTGGAGAGTGGTGGTTTCATCACGACAACGTGCCTGCGCACACAGCCTTGAGTGTTGTGAGACAGTTTTTGACCAAAAATGGCATGACCCCGCTTATCCACGCCGCAACCTTTTTTTGTTTCTCCGAATGAAAAAAATCCTTAAGGCAAAACGTTTTGCAGATGTGGAAGAGCATCACTTCGCACTGATTCGAACAGAGGAAAACACGTCTGGACCGATGCATGGCTTCAAATGGAGAATACTTTGAAGGCGGTAAAAGTATAAACTTATAAAACTAAATGAATAAAATAATATTGCAAAATTCCGGTGTCTTTTGGGTACCCCCTCGTAGATTGATTTGGCTCCCTTATTGCGGACATCTTGCTTACTACTGATAATTCCAATTCAATTGTCATTTCACTGTCTCTCTTTGAGCTTTCTACCCACGATCCCAAATATTTGGTATCGTTTACACGTTCCAAGTTTTCACACCTTGATGCTATAACGTGTTCTATTGCTTGACTGGGAACCATAAACTCAGTTTTATAGTCATCAACGCGTTATCCGATATGTTTTGCAGTCTTCTGAGCATATTGAAGTGGTAGTTGAGCTTTTTTTTTTATCTTCTATTATCTGCCTAATGTATCAGAAATAATAGTTGCAGAATGACGTCTGCTTTATTGCGGAGCTAGCTGTATACCTGTTTCTTCAGCATTTGGTGTTAAAATTCGTAATGAGCTGTCTAAAAATGTAATGAAGAGGAAAGGTGCAAGAGATTTGACTCGCAGGACTTCTATCAGGATCTTAATGAAATTTATATGACCATCAAGAGATAAAACCTGGACAACATTATCTTTGTAGAGAATGTTCATTGCATCTCTAGTGACGCCTGCAATACCATATACCCTGAGAATTTACGTCAGTTTGACCCGATGGGTTGAATTGAAATATTTGCTAAAGTCAACAAATCCTATGACAGCTTTTAGGCTTTGATCTTTGGGCACTTCAATATTTGAGATAATGTTGAATCGCAAATGAAGGAAATCCTCCTTTTTGTGTAACAGTTGCTAAACAATAACACCTAAGACATTTGTGTCCGTAGTCATCTGGTTTCCAGATTGCAAATGGCGGGCTGAAGTGTAATAAATATTAGATTGCTCAAATTGTTGATTAACAGCTTCGGCCTCGTTCCCGTCACTACTCATAAGAGCTGGATGGAATTGTCTTTGAATATCCGATTAAAAGCTTTGATTAAAATTTCGTTCAACACCTGTTTATTATTTCTTCTACTTTGAATTTGATTCTGATAACCAAACATATTTTTCAAAAGTTCCACTATTATATCAGTTTTCATGAACTAGTTTCGCATTCTCTCTTCGAGAACAGCTGTGATGACTAATGATATGATATCTTTCAGCTTTTGCCAACAGAGTTTTCAGCAAGAAAAGACCAAATAAAATGATTAAATTCTACCATCACTTCGCCACGGTTAGCAGCATGCATTCTAATTAAATTGATAGAATGCGGCAATAATTGCATAATTAGAAATGTGAGATCGTCTGTTTTATAATGGCATTTCATCCTTAACAAGTTGATCCAAAATGATTGCATCATCCTTTTGGCATTCTTTTGTTTTAATTGGATAAATTCATGAAAATACTCTTATAAAAATAATCGTCTCCTTAAAATTGATATCAGAATAACGAACTGATTCTGCCAATTGCTCGTGATCTGTCTGATTTTGAGTAGAGACAAACAGAAAGACAAGATATTTGGCTTTATGATAGAGTGCTATATAGCAATGTATGGTGAAAAGTAGAAGTTATCGTGTGAGTGCATTCATTTAAATATTAACAGTGAGAAATATGATATTATCCAAGGGGTTTTTTCTCCACATTTTTGTGGTGCGCTTCCATGAGAAAATCAAAGTTTTGTCAACAATAAAATTTTCGAAACTGTTTTCCTGTTCCTAAACTGTTTAAATTATGAACTTGAATGTTCCTAGTCACTATGCTAGGCAAAATGTTTTGTTGTTAAACTTTTAACCAAGGGAGAATACTGCAAACGTTTCAGTATTTTTAATGTAATTTGAACTTGACGATCTATATCATACATACATACAGACATACATACATACATACACACACACAACACACACACCTACATACATACATACATACATACATACATACATACATACATGAGATGGCTGCCCCCTCGTTATCAAGTATGGTCATTGCACGAAGCTTAACTTAACGGTGCTGTGATCGAATGTGACTTTTTAGCCCAGCCAAAGATCTACAATGTCTTGCACAGAGTTGGCATCCAAAACCTTTACTGGCAATAGCTGGCTGTTGTTGTAATTGGGCTCCATGCGCCTTTGCGTGTCGTTTAAGTCCTCCTGCTGAATCACACTCCCTTCCACATGCCCGACAGACATGATTAGTATGGTGTGTAGCATCATCACCAGCGGCCTGGTAGTCAATCATCGGTCTTGCTTTATGACTACGAAGATGACTCATACATACATACATACATATATATACATACCAGAGAGGGGACTCTGGTATGCATGGGCAACTGCTAGTCTTCCATAAACAACTTTTCCCGGGCTTGCGCCTGAGAGGGGGGGCTTTCTAGGTGCAATCCTATAATTATTCATGACCGAAGGGGGTCTTTGCCCTTTTTTTACACTTCATTCCTAAGTGCAAACGCAACATGCCGAATATAGTATGTTTAAACCTCTTCCTCCAGGACCATTTTGAAACCAATAACATTATCACAGCAGAACAAGCAGCTGGGAAGAAGGACGTTTGGGGATGTGCTGAGCAATTGTCAATCAACAAAACTGTGATGTCAGAGGTTCGAAAGCATAGGAGGAATCTAGTTTCAATGTGGCTAGACTACAAGAAAGCCTTTGACACTCTTCCCCACTCATAGATGCTAGAAGCCCTTCAACTTGCTAAAGTTCCCGTAAGAATAGTCAAAGCTATAGCTGACCTGACTTCATCGTGGGCTACCATGTTGAAATTAAATACAAAGGGTGACTGTACTATCACCGATACAATATAGTATTGCAAAGGCATATTCCAAGAAGACAGCCTCGCTGTGATGTTGTTTATACTTTCTGTAAACCCCTTGTCGTTCAGGTTAAGGAAGTCTGAAATATATCTCACTGGTTCACAAGGAAACAGAAATATCAAAATTACATACTGTTTCGTTGTGGATGACTTAAAACTCTGTGCAAAGAATATGCATAAGATGAAAAAGAGCCTTGACCTAGTTACAACATTCTCAAAAGTTGTAGGGTTGGAGTTTGGTCAGGATAAATGTTACATGGTTGTGAAAAGGGAGAATACTGTAAACTAGATTAGTAACATCTCCATCAATAATTTGACTGTTTCTCCTGCATCTGATGAGGAATGTTACAGGTGTCTAAGGATGGATGAAAATAAATCTTACCATGGCACCTGTAACGAAACACGTGTCACTAAAGAATACTACAGCCGAATAAAGAAAATTTGGACCTCAGAATTCTCTGTATTCAATAAAACAGTAGCTCACAATGTGTTTGAGCCGCTTCATTGGACGCTTGATGAGATCCGAGTGCATCTCTTGACCAAATTTGCATACATGAGGCTGATAACATCATAAGACTTGGAAGGCAGCTCCTTGAGCAACACTCTTTGTCTGATAACCTAGAATACATGCCCAAAGAAATCGCATGACTCTACCGCAACATATCAGATGAAAGGATAAGCCTATATGAGCAGAAGACTATACATGGATATGTTAGTAGAAAGCTCCGTGATGATAGTAACATTGATCATCAAAGCAGTTTATCATGGACCAATAGCCGTATCACTACCTCCCACTTTGAAAGGTATACGTTTGCAATCCACGGACAGGAAATATCAACCAAGTACCTGATGCACAAAAGATGCAGGGAAAGCAGTAAAATGTGACAACTGGGCATAACTACAGAGTTGTACCGGAAGGTCATAACTTTCAGAAAAGTGAATATTTTTTAATGAAATTTTCTATGCATATTGTATTTATTATGTAGATTCCGAATATACAAAAATTTCCGGTGAAAGTGTTTTGGAATGGGAGTGGGAGACAATTTTCGGAAATTCCAACAGAGTCCACTTAAATTCTTCTTAACTTCCAGGAAAATTAATATTTTTTCGTGAAATTTTCTACAAATATACCTTGATGTATGTACATTTCGAGCATGTAGGAATTTTGAAGGAAACAACTGCAGGTTATTTTTGAGAAGCATTCCCCACTCGGTGGTGTTTCGGAGCAAGTCGTCCATATTTGTTTCATTTTTCTCTATTATGTGCGTATGTGCATCCGTAGATTTCTAATGAAGTAATAAGCAGAAAAGAGAAGCCGTCATAAGAAAACTTACGTTAAAAACAACATGCACACGATTTTTTTTTTCTCAATAGAAGTAAATTCCAAAGTAAACGTTTTTAGTAGAGAAGTAGAAGAGAACAGAAGCAGCGTATTACTTCATTACAAATCTACGGATGCACATACGCACATAATAGAGAAAAATGAAACAATTATGGACGACTTGCTCCGAAACACCACCGAGTGGGGAACACTTCTCAAAAATAACCTGCAGTTGTTTCCTTCAAAATTCCTACATGCTCGAAATGTACATACATCAAGGTATATTTGTAGAAAATTTCACGAAAAAATATTAATTTTCCTGGAAGTTAAGAAGAATTTAAGTGGACTCTGTTGGAATTTCCGAAATTTGTCCCCCACCCCCATTCCAAAACACTTTCACCGGAATCTACATAATAAATACTATATGCATAGAAAATTTCATTAAAAAATATTCATTTTTCTGAAAGTTATGACCTTCCAAAGTCTGGGGGGTACAACTCTGTAGTTATGCCGACAACTGATGCAGACTTTGTGGAGTTCAAACTGAAGATATCACCCACATCATAAGCAGTTGTCCGAAAATGTCGATGACAACCGATGAGACATGATGTTGTAGTTAGGACACTCTATAATGAAATCTGTCGGAAGGATAATCCCTAGGACAAAGAAATAAGAACCTACGATATGGTAGAAGCCATAGCCACTCATAATAAGAAGGATTACTTGTGGAATGTACCAGTGAAGACCTCAATAAAATGTAAGCACAACAGACCTGATATAATGATTAGGGATTGAGAAGAGAAACTGTGCACAATTGTGGAAATTAGCTGCCCAGCGGATGTTAACATAAGGCTGAAGATCAGTGAAAAAGAGAACACCTATGCCTTACTATTGAGAATCTGCAGTTACTCTATCCAGATTACAAATTCAGGTTTATACCTGTAATAACTGGGGGCTTGGGATATGTAACGCACTGCCTGAATACCAAAATTGAGAAATTAGGCTTCTCAAAACCAGAAAGGAGAAAGCTAATTCAAAGACTACAGATCCAATCTATCACTGGAACTGTAAAAATCTGTAAAAGTAAAACTTTCCAGAAGTTTATCATTTAAATATATATGAGCCTGTCTAGATATGCAACTGTACGCATGAGAATACATACATAAAACATAAAAATGTGCACGTACATACATAAAACATAAAAATGTGCACGTACATACATACATACATACATACATACATACATACATACATACAACAAAGGTGTTGAAATCCGTCCAATATCTCAACAGTTCTCTTATTGAAAGAATGTGTTTCATCTTTGTTTTTGTTTGTTTGTTTGTTTTTTGGTTTTTTGTTTTTTTTTTGTTTGTTTGCTGGAGTAGTCATCCTTGCTTGGCAGGTCAGTCCCTCCCAGCACGCAGCAGTCAGTTACACTTACCCAAAATTATCTATTTTATCGATTTACAACAATATGGATAAATATTTTGATCATGAACACAACACACACCAATTCACCTTGGTGCTAACAGTCACATATCTATTATAAACAATGTAGATAAAGTAATAATTATTTTCTGTATATATTTTTCCAAACAATTTTGTTTTGTAAATTATGTGATCAGTAGATTTTTGGAATGATTTTATAATTTTTATTTCATTTATAATAATTTTAAAATTGTATATATTCGTATAGCCTGAATTATTCGCAAACATTCTAAAAGTTGAGATACATGGCCACTGTATATCAACTACAAAGAAAAATTTTAAAAGTCATTACCAAATTTTAACACAGTCGAAGTTTATCAACATCAAAATGCACTTTTTACATGTTTTCAAATTACTTAATATTTAGAAATGCTTTTTATAAGCTACATCTCGCATTTTTTATCTCATCATAACCATTTCCATGTATTTACTTTCCATAGATAATTTTTGAACCTGCAACAAGTTCATTTGTTTCCTTGAACGAAAACAAGTCAACGATGAAACAGTCACTTGAAGAAATTATAAAGTTTGTGAACGATGAGGCAACAAGAACACTCTTACCACTGATTATTACCTTATTCTTCATTATGGTGATGGGTGTAATTGGTAACTGCTTAGTCGTCTTTATCTATAAGTTCAAACTACCTCTCACACCGTCAAGTTTGCTGGTGGTTTACTTGGGTTGTAATCAGATTGTGGACAGCATAATATGTATGCCAATGGATATTTTTATTCTTTTTCATTCGTATAATTTCCCAGATGATCGTCTTTGTCGTTTTATGCAATCTTTCATTTTCGCAACGTCTACTGTGTCAGGATTGATCATAGTTGTAATAGCTGTGGATCACTTTAAAAAGATTTGTCGGCCATTAAAGCGACAGTTTACAAAACAAGATGTCAACAAAATTATCTGCATAAACATTGCAATAATATTTCTGATTGTGCCCATGCACATTTTTGTAAGTGGAGTCAGGCAAGTTCGCACATTCCATGGAAATGTAACAGGTACTACGTGCTCTATTTCCGATAAGAATAGTCCAGTCTTTCCACTCGCTTACTTTATCTTTCTGTTACTTGTATTTTCGATGTTAGTTACAGTGTTCATTGTAATCTACACTATGACCATTCAGAAACTGAGGAAATACAATAAACAAAGGGAATTATTATTGATCGGTAGACTATCACGAGAAACTTGGTTAAATTCTGTCAGACCCTCGACAACTGAAGGAATTTCAGAATCGGATAAACAAAATTCCACTACTTCACAAGAGCAATGTTATAAAAGATATTATGACGTAACCCATATCACACTGAATATGCTTTGCATAACTCTCTCATGGTGTTTCAGCTTTCTCCCTCATTTTGTACTAACTTTCATAACTGCAGAAATTATTTTCGAGAGACAGTTTATGCATAAATCAAGAGATTCTTTGGTAAACTTAACTTTGAATTCTTATTATATAAACAATATAACTATCCCAATACTTTACATAATCTTCAACCGATCTTTCAGGCAGGAAGTTATGAAATTCTTTAAAAAAATATGCTTTGTGCAACAGATGTAATAAACCAGAAGAATAAAAACAATGTCTGATTTTTGTTATGTAGCTCTAGATCAGCCTTCATCAAGTCTGCCTGGGGTTAATGGTTGACAGATCGGTGCAATCTACAGAATCATTGTTTCAGATATACCAAATCTCTGTCTAGTTGAGGATCATATTGTGTATTCATTCATAAAGTGTTTTATCTTATTGGGCATTACCTAGTTACCCTATACTATCTATTTTTTCCAGTATGCCTTTAAGTTCTTGTACTATACAAAGTTAAAGCAAACAATGTAAACAGGTCGGAGCGAGGTAGTTTATGTTCCTCTGCACTTATTGAAACAATGTATATCCCAGTGTATTTGGACTAATGAAATATTTTTCAGCTATGTTTGTGTATATATGTTGATGCGTTTATGTTTGGTTTAAATGAGTAGGAGGGAATTAAATTAGGGTGGTATTGCATTAGTACCCTGAACATTGTGGATTTGTATTGGTATTTGATGATGATTGCGCATTCAGTGACAAGGATAGAACTCAAGTGAGTAATCTTTAAAATATTTTGAATATTTATTGGACTTTCTCGTCACTACGACGAATAGGAGTCCAGCAAGACCCAACTACACAGTATTCTAAGTTCGAAGTTTTGTTGTATCCTATGTGAGAATTGAGACTTGTTTAGGATTTTCAGTCGTGATGCCCATCATTTGAGGTTAGACTTGACTCGGTTCTACGCTGGGCTCTTTTCTTCTACTGGGTATAACTTCTAGCTACCTCAAAGTCAGAGATGACTTGGTAACAATAGTTTCTCTGCTGGGATTTATTCAGTGCTTCCGATTCCTATTAGCTCCTCAGAGTATTCTTATAATGAAGTCGTGGGCGACCTTGGTCTCTAGCACTAGAACTAAGCTGACCATAGAAAGGGACTTTGGGTGAGCGTCTTCCAAGCGTACCACATGGCCAACCCACTTCAGTTGCGCTTTGATAAGAAAACTTTCTATTCTCAAAATCCTCTGTGTTGAGGTCTTTGTCCTATCACTTTATGCTGCAAAGTGAATGAAGGCAGCGGAGATTGGATGAGTTCAGCCATTTAATATGGTGCCCGTAGAGGGTCTATGTTTCACAGCTATATAGGAGAGCAGTAAGTACTCCTGACTTCATCACTTTGATCTTTGTGACCAGGCAGAAGCCATGATCTAGCCTCAATCTGTTCTGAAGTCTACCGAAATATGAGTTTGCCTTAGACAATCGCTGGATGGTTTCTTCGTTCAGCTGGACATTGTTTTACAGAATGCTTGCCAGATTAGTGGAATTTTGGCACATTATTTAAAGGGTATTGTCTCCCATAGCAATAGGATCTTGTTTTGGATGTCCAGATGCTGGCTGATGCAAGACCTCAGTCTTCCTCAGGTTGACATTTAGCCCGAAGAATTTGGCAACATTAGCAAAACAGTCAACCAATGTTGGATGTTCTATAGAGAGAGTATTATCAGAGCACAAGCATCTCCAAATAGAAACTCCCTCAGAAAACGTTCTTTGACTTTGATGTTGGCTCTAAGATATTGTAAATTGAAAATGTTGCCATTTGTCCTAAACTGGATATGCACACCTTCGTCATCATCTCTAAATGTGATTTGCAGCATAGCTGAGAAGTAGATTACAAACAAAGCAGGAGCCATTACACAGTCGTGCTTGGTTGCATTCTTTACATGAAATGTACAAGAAATTGAACCACCTACCATCACAGAAGCCATTATATTACTGTAGAATAACTTTATTACTGTGACCACCTTTTTTCTGCACACAAACTTGTGCGGGACTTTCTGGAGTTCATCACGGTTTATCAAATCAAATATTTTTGTTTAATCAACAAGACTGTGTACGTGTCCTAGTTCTGCTCCTTGACCTTTTCCTGGACCTGTCATGGTGAAAATATATCAATTCTTCTTCTACCACGAAGAAAACCGTGATACGAGTTACGCAGTGTACACAACGTGAAGAATGATCCTGTTAAGTAAGACTAACAAGTACTTTCCCGGCAGTGGATAAGTATGACATGGCCCGATGGTTGCCGCAACAGTACACTTTGCTTTTTCGCTTGTGTAGATGTACTAAGGAATCATTGTCCTGGAAAAGTTTGTAAACCTCGCCTGGCATGCTGTCAGAGCCTGCTGTTTTATAGCTTTTTGCAATTCTGACGGGGACGGCTCCAAGTCAAGCTGATCCAAAACAGTGTGTTGTGGGAGGGAATCAATGTTGTCATTCATTACTGTTGACATCAGGTTTAGGACTGTGCTGTAGTGCTCTTCCCATTGAAAGAGATGTTATTATTGTTTGTAAGTAACTGGGTACCGTCTGACGTGAGAACTGGTATAGTTCTATGGAACTTGGGAGACACAGATTGCCTTGAGACCATCATAGTAGGTCTACCTGCTATCAGCAGTTTAGATGACATTTTTACATCAGATGTTTGGTTTGTAACGCGTGTTTCGCCTGTTGATGATACCTGGACTTCAGTTTTGCTGATGATTTGACTGAGATGTCAAATCCCTGATTTTTTTCTCATCAAACTAGTTTTGATTTTTATGCTTGGTTGAACCAAAAACCTCAGTCGCCGTCACATTTTAAGTTGCTTTAAACTCCCCCGGTATTTTTCATTACAGAGTGCCATCTAATACGCTGTCCATAGCTTTGTCCACAATCTGCCCTAGTTCAGTGAACGTTTCTTGTTCCTTGAATGCAGATATATTGAACCTCTTCACAGATGTGGCTGTGTATCTAAGTTGTTTGGCCGTAAGCTTTAAGTATATGACGCTCCTAACAAGCCTGTGATTTGACCAGTAATTTGCACATCTATGTGATCTAGTACTGTAAACATCCTTTTGGTCACTCTGCCGTACAATTGCATAGTCTATCAGATGCCAATATTTTGATCTATGGTGCATCCAGGTTCATTTGTGGTTGTTGGAAGATTATTTTAATAATTGTTAGTTTGAACTCTCATCATTTTGTCTGATGGAGTGACAATTAGAGTTCTCCTTTCCAATTCCCTGCTTCCATAGTACTCCCTTCTATGTACTCACCCTTACCAACTCCTCTAATTACTCTACTCAAGTCATCATAGAAGACTTCTTTGAATGGTTGGGGTATAGGCACTTCTGATAGTAGCATTCTAGTTAATTGTTAATTCCGAGTGCAACATCATGAGACAGTCATTGACTTCTTTTGGCAGTAAGTTGAGCTTGTTAACCGGCTGAGCTTGTATGGCAAAACCTTCACCTGCTTGTCCGGGCTCCTCTTTGGACTTACCCATTAGACCAGTCATGCGCTCTGATCTGTGTCCCAACGTTCTATGAGCCACAAATCAATCTCCTAGTTTTTGAGTTGTGTCAAAGTTGACAAGTTTTTCCTGGTTCTTCGACTGCATTATTGAGTGACCAGCAAATTAATGGCCTGGCAATTAAGGTTCAAGTGCAGCAGGCTTTTTTTAGGGTTCTTTTTCAGTCGACTGTCTCTGGATTGGGGAGAGCAGTGTTGCCCTTTAATTAAGTCTGCTCTGTCACCTAAAGAGGATACGAAATCCTCATCAGCTCTAAGTGGAAAACGACTATACCATCACACTGTGACCTTCTGCGTGCAAGGTCACAGCTGTAGACTTCCAGTTGCATCCTCTACTTCTTCGTTGCCACTTTCCCTATCGCCACTGGACTTAAGAAGAAAGTGTGGCGGTATTGGTGCTGGTGTTTTGGTTTTCTGAACTTGAATGATGAGTATTATTATAGCTGTCATGGTTTGTGCGGAGTCAGTTCTACTCTCTCGTCATTCAAGCTTATATTGGTCTAGTGAAACAAGTGCTACGATTGCAGTAGTAATCAGGATGCAGCGTTTGTATGCTGTTACCTTCTAAAGAACTGGCTTTAAACTGAATCCAATAATGTGGCCCTGGCCCAGGAATTCCAAGATTTTGATGAGTGTGGTACCACTCTCAGCCACTACTTTTCTCAATACTCTGAGTCAGAGTAGTAGCACCTGCCAAGATCCCAGCTAAAGGTTAATTAGAATGGTATTGAAATTGCCTCCAGGAGACGGTCACTCACAAATTTTGTATATAAGTATGAATTTTTGCATGTGTCATAGGTTTGTACCTGTGTTTCGTGTGTATGTATCTGCATTTGCATGAGTGTGTTCATCCGTGTATCTGTCTATGCGTTTCTCAGTGTGTATATATAATGTGTGTGTGTGTATGTGTGTGTGTGTGTGTGTGTCTGTGCGTGTGTGTGTCTGTGTGTCTGTGTGTCTGTGTGTCTGTGCGTGCGTGCAGTAGCTTTCGGTGCAACTGATAATGTCTAATCGAGTACAACCTTGTCGTAGGCGAGTAAGACAGCACCCTGTCAGATTAGCATGGTGAAGAACGTGGCTACAAACCCAACAGAATAAAAACAAAACTTGGCAAAAGGAAAGATGACTAGCATATGGTCAACGGCTATCTTGCAATAGACATACTGGAGGTGGTGAACGAGTATGCTGTAAGACTTGACACAACGTCTATCTAGAAAGAAAGTTAGATCTCCTTAGCCGTAGAAGGAGTTAGCTATTTACACTACCCTGCTATACTATGGATAAGTCCAGGAAAACAAACACCATAAAAGTACATTTCGAAAGAAAAACAAATTTTAGCGGTCATATTTAAGGTAGATTTTATCGGATTAGATTTTTAGTAGCTTCTTGCAGCTGGGAAAAAGTACCAGTCGTCTTGCCCTACCTGGCACTGAGAATTGAAAACAGTAAATATAAATTTAGCCGTAATCTCCAGCAATATGGCTAAAGAATTTTTTGGTTTTATGAGTAGGCCTTGTCGTTGCGATGTTTTGGCTAGCAGGGTCATCCACGACAATGAAATACTTTCTCCTCCGTAGTTTTCTCACTTGTGAATGCACGTTGCTGGTTGTTCTATTGGCACTAGCAGCTGCGATTACCTGGTCGCCTGTGCGGGTACGCACTCTGTTGTTGCAGTCTTTAAAACAATACAGTCATAAAAGTATCTGCACTTGAACAAGAGAGCGGTTATCATTGAATTCGATGGACAAACTTAAGCGAATGTGTATGCGTCTTTGTATATGTATGTATGTGTGCGTGTGTCTGCGTGTGTGTGGTGGGATATGTGCATGCGCGTGTGTGTGTGTGTGCGTGTGCTTGGGCGTGTGCGTGTGTGTGTGCATGTCCGTATGTGAGTGGGCATGTGTATTTGTGTGTATATGTATGTGAGGGCGGAAATGTACGACAGTATATGCCTCTTTTTTGTGTGTGTGTCAATATAAATTACTTCTCTGAAATATTTATAAACGTGACGTCAGTAGAACTTGGGAACTAAGGGAGAATACTGGTAAAGGGAGATAACCAAGTGCTTACACAAGGGAAATAATTTCAGTACCTAAAATATATACAGTAAGTATATCGTAACGGATCGAAAATTATATCCCACCACCTTATTGATGAAATCGTGCTACTACACAATTCTGAAGGGTACACAGATAAGCCTTTTCTTCTCAATGTCAAAAATATTCCATTGCAGAATTATAGTTTTCAGTAACGTGTTTTCATACAAATTGTATATACATTAGTAGAATATATAATTGATTCCGAATGATGATTTCAAAAAATAAACACGGAATATGAAGCGAAATAAACAGTGGTACTGAAATTACTCAGACAAGGTTAGCATAAACTATCTTAAATAACTCTTATTATAACGAAGAATGGGATGATAAACGAGAAAATAAGATATAGGATTGATTCTGAAATAAACGATAAAAAAACCTCACTTATTTAATATGAATGAATCGATAGATAATAAATAAGCAAATAAATAAGATGCCATTCTTCCATGCACCATCAGGGATTTAGTCTTAACTGCTTGTCTAGTATTTTAGAACTGGATGACAGTTTAAAAGAAGGAAATACAACTGCATCTTGGGAACCGTGTCTGTATTGAATTTTGTAGTTGTTACATCTATCATCATCATTATCGTCATCATCACCATCAACAGAGAGCATGAATGGATAGAGTAAGGGACAGCCAACAGGTAATATTCTATACTCAACATTACACTCTATCTGCAGCCAGAATATTGTACCGTCGACTCCTCCAGATCACTTATCTGTAAACAGCTACTGCAGAACGGAAACAAGTCGCAAGTTCGAGCAGTGACCTCTTTGTGCATTCAAAAAGTGATTTGTGAGATTGTTGTGCCGAGTTTATTTCCTCCCGTGGGCAAATGTATTATAGACCAGTATTTTATGCAAATGGATATCTGTCTCTCATCTACTGAACACTATAAAAACTAGAAATAAGCAGCAAGAATTGTAAATCATTGTGTTCAAATCCTACCGAGATAAATTTTATCAGGGTCAATAAAGTATTAGTTAAATGCTGGGGTCCGTTTAATTGACTAATCCTCTCTTCTGGAAGTTCAGGCCATTTTTCCTATGTTATAAACGATTATATGTTAAATGACTCACAGGCATATGGAGTAATCACATGAAATATCTCAAGTATGGAGTGAATCTACTTTACATATCCAACTGGTCAGCAAAGTATTTTATGACACTCCCACTTGCTGCTTTAGATAAAGAAAAACAGGCAAATAAATCTAAATAAACTTACAAGACGGTTTATCAGAAAAAATGTCTTGGTTTAAAACTATATAAATTCTAGGTGTGTTTATATTCACGCCTGTAAAATGTTGTAGGAAAGAACAATGAAACATAAGCACTAAGAATCGGTACGCAAAAAATATTCAAACATGATGCAAATTAGCGATTAATATTTTCTCACCAAAACAGATAAATAAATAGGAAGAATAGCAACCCTACTCCAAAGTAAGCTAAAAAAGAAAAAAGTTTGGGTTCCAAAAGACACGAAAGAAAAGGAGGCAATATGGAGACAGAGGTGCCCATATGTATCGAGGAAAAGAAAAATAGCCATACAAGTATGCTCCCCAGAAGAATATTATTGCCGCCCAATATGAGGTGGTTGGCAACTGAGATGACAGTGAACTTGAGACCGACTAACAACAAGCGTTAGACGCTTAAAGTATAGTGGTTTTGATTTAGTTGGAGGAGTATTTGGAAATTGGTAGTTGAGATCAAATCCGCAGAACTACTTGAATTCCAAAATTAAAATGTAAAAGCTACTCACCTCAGAGAAAATCCTACATATCCCAATCTCATTCAAGTGAGTGTATCCGATAAGAATTGTGGTGGATCAGATGTACATAAAGCAACACGAACCACCAAGAAAACTTTATGCCCTCAAGTAAATGAGCTTTTCAACCTCTTGCTATCAACTCCACAATTGCATCAAAAGCAGCAGTCACAGATGCAGAAGATGCAGCAAGTAGAGTAACAAAAAAAACAAACAACACTGAGTGCCACCATCATTGAAATAACACACAGACGTGAACTCTCCCAAAATGCAATATCAACAAAACAAACTTATATATTTCGTATGTGTATTTCGTGTGCAAGATTATTGATGTGGATACTTATATACTCATGCAGCAACTAGCCTCTTTCCTTCTCCTCTTCGTCCTCCCACTACTACTCCCACTTTTCATTAACTGATGAGAAAAAAGGTGTTTAGAGGAAGGTGTGGCGTCATTATGAAGGGCAAGAAGCAAGCAACAAACGGTCATCGTTCCATCACAAAAAATATAAACAAGATCCACCGCTAGAACCACAACAACATCGATAGCAATAAAACAGCTAAACTCACCATCTCATAATCAACAGCAACATCACCAACCACGAAACAAGAACAACTGGAGTGAGCAGAGATGAGTTGCTCTAACTCCTTACTGCTTTTGTGAGCTCTTACAAATATATCTGTTAATGTATATGTATATTTTCATGTATGTGAACATATATCACTGTATATCAGTATCGACCAGACCATCAGATGTTATTGTACACCGCTGGTCACAATGAGCTTCCAGTTCTGTTTTAATTATGCCATTCTTTCATTATTTTCTATCTTGACTCAACTGTTTGACTAAATTGTCTTCCCATTGATGTGGAAGCCTTCCAAGTGGCCTCTTCCGATCTCTTGGATACCACTCGACAACTGTGCTGGTCCACCTGTTGTCTGCCCCAGTAGAACTTGTGCTTTCAGTGTTCTGCGATTACATGTTCTGCGGTTACTTCGTTCACTCCTCTCCTTTCTCGAATTATCTCATTTCGAATATGTTCTCGTAATGATATTCCAAGCGTGGATCTTTCCATGTCACTTTCCGTCGTAGCCAATCGATGTTCTATCTTCGTAGTAGTCCACGTCTCATAATAGCGCAGGTAGAACGGTGCTATTGGAAGTACAGTCAAACTGCTCAGAGATGCGAACACTGAATGAACAACATAAATAGTTCTTCTATCACCACCAGAAAGAGTTCGAGCTGAGAAAGGTGTCAAGCAAGGACACACCATCTCTCCAAAGCCCTTTACTGCATATCTAGAAATGATTATCAGGGACACTGACTGGACAGAATGCACAGACATCAACGGTGAGCAACTAACACATCTATTTGCAGATGAGATTGTACTCATCGCTGAAACCAGAGACCAGACGCAGATCATGCTGACACAGCGGAACACTCATGTCGGAAGACATAGCACAAGGCCGAATAGAAGTGGGAAGCGATGAAATCGAGAAGGCAAAATAGTATGTCTACTTCGGTTACACAGTGAATATGCACCAAGATATGGATGATGACACCTCAGAGAGAATTATTAGTTCGTCCGTTGACAGTACATAACAGAAGACTGGACACGGTGTGTCCAATTTTGGCAAGTCGGTCCGATTGTGCTCAAAAGGCTCTGCTGCAAGTCTGGCACTAGTGGTCAACTTGGATTGAGGGTAAGTGGTTGGCTCTGGGCTAGCATAGTTCACATTTTCTTTGTGATCCTGCAAGCCTGTTCTATTGGTAGGAGGTGGCACCTCTGTTGGTGCATCTTCGCCAGGTAAAGCGATCTTGTCTTTGCGTTTCCCAGGAGTCGGATTGATCTCAAAGCTCTTCAGTGAGGCTTTGAGTGTATCCTTGAAGTGCTTTTTCTGTCCACTTTGCGTACACTCGCTTTCCACTAGTTCACTCTAAAACACTCTCTTGGAGAGTCGCATGTCAAGTATTCGAACAAGGTGGCCTGATCTTTTGTCACTCTAATATCCTGCCAGTCCCCTCTCCTGACAATGTTGCAGTCAATTAGATGCCAATGTTTGCTGCGAGGATGCATCAAGGACGTCTTTTGTGGTTGGACAGGCGAAACACTGTGTTGGTGATCAGCAAGTCATGTGCGGCACTGATCTTCAGCAGTAGATGATCCTTGTTGCTCTTGCCAACTCCGTTTCTCCCAATGACTACCTCCTGTATCTTGTAGTCTGTACCAACTCTGGCGTTGAAGTCGCCGAGAACGACGAACTTGTCCTCCTTAGACACAGCTACTATATGAGTGCTTCCAAGTCTTCATAAAACTTGCCTTTGACCTCTTCGGGTTAGTCATGTTGGGGGCGTAAGCACTGATGATTGTTGAATGGCGCTTTTCTCTAAGAGGAAGCCGTAGAGACGTGGGTCGGTCATTCAGTCCTTTGGAGAGTCTAGTTACCCTGCTTTTCAGACTAGATCCGATGGCAAAACCCACTCCTACTCCACGACGTTCGTCCGTACTGCAGCCACTCAAGAAGAAAGTACAACTGGTTTTGACCTCTGTCAGCTGACCTTTATCTGCGAGCCTGGGCTCACTCAGAGCTGCAGTGTGGAAGTTGTACCTGTCGAGTTCTCTTGTAACAAGTGCTATCCGTCTCTCAGGTCTGTTTGCTTTGGAGTTGTCCACGATCGTTTGCACATTTCCTCTATCAATTGTGAGGAATGTCACCGACGTCTTTGTCTTGGTGTTTCGACCGCATAATTGGGATCCCCGCTTGCCACAGTACGCAAATCAGGCTGAAGTGAAGTAGGCTATATTTAGGGCACCTTTTCTAGCTCCTTCCTCGGAGCATGGAGATGAGCAGAGCAATCCTAAAGTGTGTTGCTCAGACACCCAGGGGCTGCCAAGCTTCACTGCTGATTCGGTCCATGGGAAACAACCCTGTGAGCTGGGCTGCCTTTGTGTAGGTTAGTGACTAAAGCTTCCGGTGCATTCATACCAGATGCTTTGTCATTCGCCCATCGCCACAGTAATTGAAGGTGGGTCTGGGATGGTGTGATGTGTTGACTCGCGCGTGAAATGGATTAAAGTGAGCAGGGTTGCGCAACGTCATCTGCCTCACTCTCTCGCCCCTTCCTCTTTGATACTAGAAGGTAGAACGCAGTCAAGACGACTAGAGATAAATCCGAATGAGGCCAGTGTCCATCGTGCTTCACTGCACCCTGTTCGCGCTCCACAATGTTTGCTGGTCCGCTCTCCTGCCAGTTGAACCAATCTGGTGGTTTCCTCCTCACAGTCCGCCGGCTCCAGTTTTCCCTTCCATAAATAGACAAGCCCTAACTCACTAAAAGTTTGAAAGCTGACGACTACCCTTACCATCGTTTAGTCGGCTTGTGGAGGCCGTCCCCAAGGATGTGGCCGTTGTTGTATGCAGACGGTTTCGAGGTGCCACAGGTAAGAACAAGGTGTCAAGTGACGACCAGATCGGACGAACTACTCTAAAAAACACCTCGTGTTCTCTCGCCAGAGGTACTACCTCCTTCAGACATGCACCCCTCAAAGGGCAATAGGGGTACGTTGGAAGGTGTTTGCTGCAATAAAGGACGTGCTCAAAACAAGGATAGACAATACCATACGTTCCAGACTCTTCAAGTGTGTGTGTGTGTGTGTGTGTGTGTGTGTGTGTGTGTGTGTGTGTGTGTGTGTGTGTGTGTGTGTGTGTGTGTGTGTGTGCGTGTGTGTGTGTGTGTGTGTGTGTGTGTGTGTGCGTGTGTGTGTGTGTGCGTGTGTGTGTGTGTGTGTGTGTGTGTGTGTGTGAATATATATATATATATATATATATATATAAACGACTGTACACACAAACCGGCAAAAAACTATTGTGTATTTTGTATTAATAAATCAATAATTAAACAAATTTTATGATGTTAAGAAACGTGCTGATATTACCAAACGCTCACAAAGCATATCGTGTCAATGGTATGTTTCTGTAATAGATTCCGTCGTTGATTTGGCGTTTTTTCATCTAATTTTTCAAATTCATTAAATTCTAGACATTGTCGGTTTTATATAATCTTGCAAAAGATGTAAAAAAACATGTTTATATCACACAGTTTATGCCACATGGTTATTTTGTATTTATTAACATTAACATTAAAATATTGTTGATAATTTCTTTCTTTGGAATAGTAATTTCTGCATTAATTAATGTTTGAGATAAAAATACGAACAATCTTCAGTTTTTAGTTAAATATCTTATTATGTATACTGAAATATGACAAAACAGCATGAAGAATAATATGGAGTATTTCTTTAATGAATGAATTAGAAATCTAATGGATCGTGCATCACAAAAAGAAACTAACACAGTAAATTTTGTTTCATTTCTTATTTACTTTGTATACATGTGATTGCAAATCAACAAGTAGAATGGAAAAAGCGTATTACTCAAAATTCAAGCCTGTTGTTTGTTGTTAAACACTAAATCTGATGATTTTAAAGCAAGATGACAGAAAATATATACTAATGCAAAGACAGCAACTAGTCTTAGGGAAAGTAGTGTAATTGACTACTTAAATACTGCAGGAAGTAAATTTACAAAAGCCCCGTTATATATATATGTATATATATATTAGGGACAAAATCCAAAATTACAGGTAAAAATTCAATTATATATATATATATATATATATATATATAGGGAGAGAGGAGGGAGAGAGAGGCGGTGCAACTTTGTTCGTAAAATACTTTTACTTGGGTACATTAACAGCTGATTGATATATTAGTCATTGTTTCACTGTCGCACCTACAGACTGAATTTTTGGCCAATAGCAATAGGCGCAGGCACGGAAGTGCCGTCTCGCCGACGTGTCCGAGGTGCGGGCAGGACAGGGAAACCGGGTTAGAAAGCATTTGTGGAATGTTCGGAACTAACGGGACTGATAGTTTTCGCAGAACAACTGTTCGGTAAAAGAGAAGGATACAATAAGTACTAGGCTTACTAAAAATAAGCTTTGGGGTCGATTTGCTCGACTAAAGGTGGTGCTCCAGCATGGCCGCAGTCAAATGACTGAAACAAGTAAAAGAATAAATTCATTTTCTTTTTCATTTGAATCATGTCACAACGACCTTTGTATTATTATACTTAATAATTACTCTAGGAAATATTAATAAATGATCATGATAATTCATTGCACCACGTTTTCTCAAATATTCCCTTAAATCTTTGTCTTCAATATTTAGTCTGTTTGTTTTGTTTGTGTGTGTTTTTACTCGGCTCTTACGGATGGACCGTTTAATTATAATGATATTGTTGTCAGACTTAAAACTAAATCTTTTTTTTTTTTTGTGGTTTCTAATTTTCCATCAAGTCTTTCAATGGTTTGATGTTTTTCAAATCCAGATTTTTTTTGTTTTTTTTTTGTGTGACAAAATGACTATCAGGCCTTAGCAACAGTCTTAAATAAGGCATCGGCAGTTTTGCATTGCTTTCAGAACTTTACATCACATTGTGTATTTGTATGATGCTAATAATAGATATATGTTGTTGGCACTCCGTCGCTTACGACGTCGAGGGTTCCAGTTGATCTGATCAACGGAACAGCCTGCTCGTGAAATTAACGTGCAAGTGGCTGAGCACTCCACAGACACGTGTACCCTTAACGTAGTTCTCGGGGATATTCAGCGTGACACAGTGTGACAAGGTTGACCCTTTGAATTACAGGCACAACAGAAACAGGAAGTAAGAGTGAGAGAAAGTTTGTGGTGAAAGAGTACAGCAGGGTTCGCCACTACCCTCTGCCGGAGCCTCGTGGAGCTTTAGGTGTTTTCGCTCAATAAACACTCACAATGCCCTGTCTGGGAATCGAAACCGCGATCCTATGACCACGAGTCCGCTGCCCTAATCACTGGGCCATTGCGCCTCCACCCCGAAATTAGTATACACGAAATTTAGAACATATTTTAATCGTTTCTGAAGTGGCGAGGAGGTCAGTAGATAACATCGACTCCAGTGCACAGTTGGTACTTATTTTATTGACCCCAAAAGGATGGAAGACAAAGTCGACTTCTGCAGAATTTGAACTCAGAACGTAAAGACTTACAGAATGACGCTAAGCATTCTGTCAGCTCGCCGCCATATTTGAGAAAAGAATTTTATATGAACATTTTCATTTAAAAGGAGTATATGTATTACCATCAGCATTAAATTTTATCGATACGGGTTCTAATGAAAGAGACCCGATAATTTTATATGTATTTACATTAATCCTTTCTACTATAAGTCTGAAACTTTGATGGTAGAGTCTGGTCGGTTACATCGACCCCGGTGCTCAACTGGTACTTATTTTATCGACCCCCGAAAGGATGAAAAGTCTGCATTAGCAGGATTTGAATTCAGAACGTAAAGAACTGGAAGAAACGCTGCTAAGCATTTTGTCCGGCGCACTAACAATTCTGCCAACTCACCGCCTTAAGTATTTACATTAATCAAATTTCCCTTGGCACCGATAACTAATTCAAATCTAATTTATTATTGATTTACACTGAAATTTTATGATCGTCTCTTTTCTTCGCGCAAATTTTTGATATACACAGAAATTAACTTCAATTGTTATCACAGACACTAAAATTATTGTAATTGGTTTAATGTTTCTTAGCAACTTAGAAATAAATTACATTTCCTATCCATATATGAACAAGTTTTCCTTTCGTTACAAATATAGCATTCTAGACAATGTTTCTATTGGATGTTTGATTTTATTATTATTACTAGCTAGCCCCGACCGTCATAAATGATGGCTAATTGTAGTATTTAATATATAAATAAGGTACAAAACCAAGTTTTTAGTTTAATATTTTTCTTATTACCAAATTTTTTGTGAAAATTTATCCGCAAATTAATATCCCTCGGCTGCTTGTTTCCTTCAAAAGAATCTCCCTCTTTCTTGTACGACTTAAGGCCACATAAAGCTGGCTGTGACTAAATATGGGAGCTGGCGAGTAAATACCAACTTTTTCGAAGTGACGTTTCCTTTCAATTGCGCTCTCCTTTACTGAAACCAACCTAAACTCATACGATTTAAAGCCGCAAAAAGCGGTCCGTGACTTATAGTTGATGTTGTAAAAACTCCCTATCCAATATTTATTAAATAAATTTCTTAATATGAAATAAATTAGGCACATGTACGAACTGTTAAATGTGTATTTATAGGGGGTTCCTATAAGGTTGTTATCCACCCCTGATTGGAACTCTCCCGTATGACTTGCTTTAACAGTTGCAATCAGCTGAATGCACATTGCCAGTGACCTTTGACATAATTACCCACACTCTGTGGTCAGGATTCTTTTTTTGGTTTGATGTCGGTATTGAAGGGATTACCAGACACCGGACAATACAGTGAGAGCAGCTTTCACTCACATCGTGGTATTCGATGCTGTGTACGTGTCTGTCGTGGTAAAATATGCCACTCCTTAACTATCGCTTTGCCTTCATCCGTAGCACGAGGTAATTATGTCATTATCTGTGAAATTCGGCAACTTACAAAGATCTTTAGATCAGGCAATACTTCACCGAGAGGAGATATAAGCTTCTGCTTATTCCTGTCTGAAGTATCGTCCGATACTTCAGACTTATCGTCCGATGAATTTACTTTGTTGACATTCTTCATCGACAGAATTTTTATTCCTTTCAACCTTTCAGTGAAGTCCGCCTTTCTTCCAATAACATACTGTCCATATAACCTTAAATATTTCTTTAACTCAGGCACAGTAAGTACTTCGATAGCTGAATCATAAAGCTGCTTTATATCCATAAGACGTAAAACAATAACAATGCCGTGGGTAGTCTCCGGAAGTTTAATTATCTACATGGAGCGCCGCCTAGCCAAGGGAGATAACCTACTTATAGGAAAGCCCTATAATATACTTTTCAACTGCAATCGTTTTATATTCTTGATACTCTCAGGCAGTGGAGGCGCAATGACCCAGTGGTTAGGGCAGCGGACTCGTGGTCACAGGATCGCGGTTTCGATTCCCAGACCGGGCGTTGCGAGTGTTTATTGAGCGAAAACACCTAAAAAGCTCCACGAGGCTCCGGCAGGGGAAGGTGTCGAACCCTGCTGTACTCTTTCACCACAAATTTTCTCTCACTCTTACTTCCTGTTTCTGTTGTGCCTGTAATTCAAAGGGTCAGCCTTGTCACACTGTGTCACACTGAATATCCCCGAGAACTACGTTAAGGGTACACGTGTCTGTGGAGTGCTCAGTCACTTGCACGTTAATTTCACGAGCAGGCTGTTCCGTTGATCGGATCAACTGGAACCCTCGACGTCGTAAGCGACGGAGTGCCAACAACTCTCAGGCAATAATCATTTTCTCTAATGAGTTTGTATATATATATATATATATATATATATATATGTTTGTATAGATGTGTGTGATTGTATTAATATCTGTAACACAACAGATAGAATATGGATGATAAATCAAATTAATACACTTCTGAATGTTATCGAGTGTTTGTATTTTGAGATGTGACATCGCTAATTACTGAAAGAACGTTGGTTAGTTCATGTTTAGTTACTGAAAGAACACTGTGTAAAAATTTCTTAATATCAATAAATTAAGGACATGTATAAACTGTTAAATTAAGATCTGTGTTTATAATATATCTTTCAACTGCAGTCGTTTTATATTTTTCATACACTCAGGCAATAATTATTTTCTCTAATGAGTGTGTATATGTATATGCTCGTGTAGGTGCGTGTGATTCTAATAATTATTTTTTACAAAAGAAATAGAATATGGATGGCAAAACAAATTAATACACTTGTCAATGTTATCTAGTGGTTGTCTTTTCAGATGCGACATCGATCATCGTTTGTTGCTGAAAAAACGCTGGTTCACACATACAAGCATTCACATACTTCCTTTGTACACGCATACACACATATTCTCAGAGAGTCGAAACGTTGTTTGATTTTTCTTTTCAGCGTTGAATGTTCACCATCCCACTTCCATTGCACACACACACACACACACACACACACACACACACACACACACACACACAAACACACACACACACACATACACTCACACACAAAGATTTACACACACACACATATCCTCACACAGAGTTGAAACACTGATTTGTTTTCACCCCTTCCTTCCTTATTCATCTATCAGCCCTTCCTTTTTCACTCATATGTTGTGACGGAGAAAAACACAAGAGTATTATTATAGTAGACGATACACGGCGCTCTCTTTGCCACTTCTTCTCTCTCTCGTTGCTATTACTTTCTCTCATTCCCTCTGAGTCATGGCTATTACTCTCACTACTTCTCCTTCACTGAAATACTATTTTCTTTCCTCTCCTTTCACTTATACTACTCTTTCTCCTACTCCCTCCTACTGCGTGATTGTGGACAAATATATATATATATATATATATATATATATATATATATATATATATATATATATATATATATATATATATATATATATACAGACTTTAACAGACTGTTAAAGTCTGTCATACCGGCCATGACGAAGGGAAATAACCCTGAAACTCGAGTCGCCTTTATATATTTATATTTTTATATTTATATATTTGATCCTTTATATTGAACACTCAATATTTCATCTACATTCAATACTTTCTTTCATGGTGCCATCCATTTTTATTTTATTTTATTTTATATTATATATTGTATATTATATTATATATTGTATATTCCATATTCTATACCCCACATTGGTTCTGCAAGAATATAAATAAAACATAAAAAACAGACAGTGTTGGAACTCTTTTAAACAAAATAATATATTCCTCTATACACAATCATACAAAAAAACCCACCTTTTTTGTACTTATTTTTACTCGCATATATATATATATATATATATATATATATATATATATATATATATATATATATATATATATATATATATATATACATATGTGTGTGTGTGTGTGTGTGTGTGTATTCGCAATTGCTGTGGATCGCTTTAAGAAAGTTTGTCAGCCGTTTATACCACAGTTTACACAGTGAGATGTCAAGATGATCGTCAGCTTAAACATTGCATTAACAGCTACGTTTGTACTCAACTTCTTTTACGCTAGCAGATGCGGTCCCAGGAATTTTTCGAAGGGAAGGGCACAAGGTCAGAAGGGAATACAATTCCAGGAGAAAAGGGCGTAATAACATAAGGATCTAGTCGGTTTGGCTGCCAGCATCAATTCTGTTCGAATTGATTTCATATTCAGTGTAATGATACACTTTTATTGGCTAATGAATGACGTGAAAATCATTTGTATTTTTTTATAGCGGTTAAAAGAACACTAATTTACTTATCAACATATATGCACGCATAAAATGTCCGTTAGCATTTCCGAGTATATATTACTAGCTATGGCGTTCATGTAGCTGGAGTCAAGATTTACGTATAATGATAACACTTATTAAAGCAGAGTGGTCTCGAACGCGCACCCGCGCAGTCGCGCGTCCGCGCTAGCTAGTCGTGAGTGGTCGATCCTACAAAAAGTGCACTGCGCGCGCGTGTGAGTGCGCGTGTGAAAATGAATACATGTGTTTAGGGTTAGAGTTAGGGTTAGGATCGACCACTCACGACTCGCTAGAGCGGACGCGCGTTCGGGACCACTCTGCTTTAGTAGTACCAGTAAGTTATAAGTGACGGGTTTATCAATATATATTCCTACTTCAAAAGTAAAATATATTTATTATTTATTTCCAAATAGGAAACATATAAAAGTAGAGTTACACAAACAGTAACTAAACGCGGTTATAAAAAGCGGTGACCGACTATAAAACTATAAACTATAAGTAATTCATAGTAATTCATGCAGGTTGTTCGGTAAAAACTGAACACTCATACGTCGTCTTCGACAGGGGAGTCCATAATTCATTCATTCATTTATACATACATACATACATACATACATACATTGTCGTGGGGAGGGAAAGGGTGAGTGAGTGAGATCCAATTTTCAATGTATGTATGTATGCAATAACAGATTGTACATGAAAGAAATATGTTTTATACCTATCTTACTGTTCGCAGTGCTAGTTACGCATGCAAACACTTCATTGTTAACGACTTAAAAACGAGTTGAATTTGAAACGTCCAAGGGAAATAATTCTACGAAGATTACTGTTATCTCCCTTGTATGGTTACGTTATATGACATGAGTTTCAATTGAACTACTTTTTATCTTTTACTTGCATCAGTCATGAGACTGCTGCCATGCTGGAGCAACGCCTTGAAGAATTTTTAGTCGAATGATTCGACCCCCAGCACTTATATTTTAAAGCCTGGTACTTATTCTATCGGTTTCTTTTGCCGAACCGCTAAGTTACAGGGAGGTAAAGACACCAATCGTAAAGCGGTGGGGGGGAGACAAACACACATACACACGCACACACACAGACAGACAGACAGACAGACAGACAGATAGATAGATAGATAGATAGATAGATAGATAGATAGATAGATAGATAGATAGATAGATAGATAGATGTTCTTTCTAGCGTAAGGAATCCCATGAATGGATTCCTCTTATGTATTTAAATATACACTGTACCTTATGAGTAATTCATAGTCTCTGGACTAAACTTTTATACGCTAGGCCACTTGGAAGTGAACATTTTTATTAATTTCCATTTCCCTTTGATATGATTTAGTATTTTATGTTTTTTGGAAAAAATATCGAATTTTAAAAGTTGGCATTTTTTTTTTTTCTTTTTGCCGACGAAGAGCTGCGCCTGCGCAGTAGATCTGAAAAAATTAGGATGTATAAACGGGAGGCATGGAATTGATTGCCTCGTGTTTATATATTTTAGTCTTGGGTGTACCTGTTGATAACGACTTCACCTAGCAAATTATGTTATTTGCTAAAATAAAGTCAGAAACTAGTTGGTCCAGGCGAACTAGTTGGTCCAGATGGTAAAACGTTTTTATTTTTTCATTTCGTTCCCTTCGGAATTTTATCCCTAATTTTTGTGGTTCTGGAACCTAGCTGTTCTTTCTAGCGTAAGGAATCCCATGAGTGTATTCCTCTTATGTATTTAAATATACACTGTACCTTATGAGTAATTCATAGTCTTCGGATTAAACTTTTATACGCTAGGCCACTTGGAGGTGAACATTTTTATTAGTTTCCATTTCCCTTTGATATGATTAGATAGATAGATAGATAGATAGATAGATAGATAGATAGATATTGAAAATGGAGAAGGCCGATTTATGGGATTACCTTAGGTTTCCCATCCATAACGGGTTTAGCTGTATGACGTATCGTCAGATCCCAAAAACCTGGTGGCCCAAGGTGTCTTACTCGAAATAGGGACTAATTAACAGTCGACAACTGAGGAGGGGTTAGCCTTCTTTTGGCATTTTGACCCGTACTTGTCTTTCGTTATGTTTTTCAATCGTTGGTGATGTCCTCTTGTATATTTTCTGGTATTTTGTCCTGTACTTATCTCTCGTGTATTATACATATGTGTGTGTGTGTGTGTGTGTGTGTGTGTGTGTGTGTGTGTGTGTGTGTGTGTAATATAATATGTGACAATTATTCGGTTGCCATAATAAAACTCCGAGTTTCGGATGTCGGGGCGGAAAACTGCTCCGGCATCTCGTCAGTTATTAAGACAATCAAAAAATGCTATGAAAATGACGGTTAAGCAAAGGGAAATTACTATGTAAATGACCGTTATTAAGACAAACAAAAGAGCTATTAGAATGACCGTTAAATAAAGGGGAAAAAACAGAAGGGGAAGAAGTAAAAAAGTAAAAACACACGTAGAATTCGCGTATGTGCGCATGTACATACATACACTTGCGCGCGCGCGCACCCACGTACATGTACCTATATTCATATGCTCATTCACACTCGCGTGTAACACATACATGCACACCCACACACACGCCTATATGTGCACACATATATGCAGCCATACACATGTGCACGTATACATATCCGCACACACGCACACACACACACACGTGCACATACCCACACGCGCACAAATATATTCATGTACACGTTTAAATACGCACATGCTATATATGCGTATGCTCACTTACACTCGCGTGAAACGCATGCATGTACAGCCACATATATATACAACCATACACATTTACACATACACATATCTGCACACACGTACGTATATATACCCATACGCGCACAAATATGTTCATATACACGTCTATATACGCACATACACAAGAAAAATGCAGGGTGAAAGGTAATATATAGAAAAAATATGTAAAAATATATAAAGCAGTTGCATTTTTAAAGAAAAAAATCTTCTGGGTACATCACAAGAAGCAGACCTAGGCAAGAAAAATGAATGTTTGACAGAGGTGAAGAATATTAGCCTGTACTTCCTTGCCCTTGATAAGGGTGCCAAACTTCCTGTTCTGTTCGAAAAGGAAACCCATCTTTTATTATTATTATTATTATTATTATTATTATTATTATTATTATTATTATTATTATACAGACATCAGCAAGTTACACTGCAATCTGAGTTTGTGCAAAATTTTGAGCTAACAGCTCTCATTTTCTTTAAAATCCTTGTTTTGATATCCAACCACGACCGTCCAATAGCCTGGTGTGTGCTCCTGTCACTGGATCCGCATCAGTAAGCTTTTCCACTCACACCTTGATCACATTTGCTGGAAAGTACAGAGAAAAGATGCAGTAGATTCATTTGTGGAATTCCTAAATCATATGCGAAGTGTGTATCGTTAAAGGATTTATTTAGATATATATGAAGTGTGTATCAGTTATGCATGTAATCAATAATAAATCATTATTCAACATTATTCAAATTGTCAATCATCCTACAGTATAAAGTTCTTGCAGTAAAGGTAGACTACAAACTGAAGTGTAAATGATTAGACAGACTTCACACTTAGTCAAAATGATTAGGTATACTGCACACAAAAGTGATACGCAATATTTTCTTGTAAATTATGTGATCAATAGGTATATGGAAGTCTTTTAATAAATGCTATGTAAAAAATATCAATAACATATAAATGTTTTTGTTTTTTATATAAACCTTTATGTCATTTTCAAAATCCCATTATAACCATTTTCATGTATTTTCTTTCCACGGGTAATTTTTGAACCTGCAACAATTTCCATTTCCTTGAACGAAAATAAGTCGACGATGAAACAGTCACATGAAGAAACTATAGAGTTAATGAACGATAAGAAAACAAAAACACTCTTACCAGTGATTATTGTTTTATTCTTCATAATGCTGTTTGGTTTTATTGGTAATTGTTTTTTCGTCTATATTCATCCGCTCAAATCAAAATACTCACCGTCCGGTTTACCTGTGGTTTTCCTAGGATGGAGTCAGATTTTGGAATGCGTGCTACATATACCAATGAATATTTTTATTCTTTTTCATTCGTATAATTTCCCGGATGACATTGTCTGTCGTTTTATGCAGGCTGTCATTTTCATGTCGTCTGCTAAAACAGGAATGATAGTGTTCACAATCGCTGTGGATCTCTTTAAAAAGGTTTGTTGGCCGTTTAAGCCACAGTTTACAAGTCGATATATTAAGAAGATCATCTGCTGCAATCTTATAGTATTAACTTTTGTGTTAGCGGGACCAGGCAAGTTCCGATACATTATAAAAATCTAAATGGTACTATGTGCTCACTTTCCGATAAGATTCCTCAATACTCTGCGTTGTTTTTTTGAAACTATTCCACTAACTGAAACAATCACATTTCGATACTGTAGTGACAGATACTTTCACAGAGAGAGAAAGAGAGAAAGAGAGAGACAGAAAGAGAGAGACAGAAAGAGAGACAGAAAGAGAGAGAGAGAGAGAGAGAGAGAGAGAGAGAGAGAGAGATGTATATGTATACATATACATGTATATGTACACCATTTCGATACTGTAATGACAGATACTGTAATGACAGATACTGTAATGACAGATACTTTCAGAGAGAGAGAGAGAGAAAGAGAGAAAGAGAGAGAGAAAGAGAGAGAGAGAAAGAGAGAGAGAGAAAGAGAGAGAGAGAAAGAGAGAGAGAGAAGAGAGAGAGAGAGAGAGAGAGAGAAAGAGAGAGAGAGAAAGAGAGAGAGATGTATATGTATACATATAGATGTACACGTATATGTATATATATATATAGATCTATACATACATGTATATGTATACATATGTGTAGATGTATATATATATAGATGTACATGTAATATGTACACATATATACATATATACATGCATACAGATATCTATACATATATACACCCATCACACACACATACACATGCACACAAACACACACATTAGTCATTTGTTTTCTTATCCAAAACTACGTCAAAAGTACTGAATGGATCTTTATGAAATTTGGAAATTATATTCTTTGCATAACGGCCATAACTCCCATGAAAATTCATATATTTTTGATGTTGATGAAATTTTAACCCGGACATAACAGATGAGCATTATTTAGAAAATGATGTCACACGTTATTGAGGCTACCATTCTTTCTGGATGTGCAAAAGGGGATGACGTCTTTATTCCAAGAATTCCTCTTACTCTATCAGGAGCAGACATTCTTTTTACATTCAGAAGACCACAATTCCCCCTTCGTGTGACTTTTGCCATGTCCATAAACAAATATCAGGGTCAAACACTGTCTGTAGCTGGTCTTCTCTTGGAAGAGCCCTGCTTCTCACATGGACAACTGTATGTTGGCTGCTCAAGAGTGGGCAGCAACAAAAAACCTATTTGTATATGCTCCACAAGGGAAAACAAGGAACATAGTTTACAATGAGGTGTTATAATCACAACAGCAAGAAAGTATGTACATGATCACCTTCTTTTACGAAACTTCATTGACTTTCATATATTTATATTGATATACATATATATACGTGTGTTTGGGTGCGTGTGTGTATATACATCTCTATATATAAAGATGATGCGTAGTCTAGACGGCGTTTTTAGATTTCATTAGTCTCTTTAACCCGGGCAACGCCGGGTATTTCTGCTAGTATATATATATATATATATATATATATATATATATATATATTTATACATCTACACATATGTATACATATACATGTATGCATATAGATCTATATATATATATATATATATATATATATATATATATATATATATATATATATATATATATATATATATATATATACATATACGTGTACATATACATCTATATGTATACATATACATCTCTCTCTCTCTTTCTTTCTCTCTATATCTATACATATACGTGTACATATACATCTATATGTATACATATACATCTCTCTCTCTCTCTCTCTCTCTTTCTCTCTTTCTCTCTCTCTCTGAAAGTATCTGTCATTACAGTATCGAAATGGTGTACATATACATGTATATGTATACATATACATCTCTCTCTCTCTCTCTCTCTTTCTGTCTCTCTCTTTCTCTCTCTGTGAAAGTATCTGTCATTACAGTATCGAAATGTGATTGTTTCAGTTAGTGGAATAGTTTCATTTTTAAAGTGAAAGTATTTGACATGAGTGTTTTTGTTTCACTTTTGACACGTAATACTTAAATAGTGGAAGAGATATTATGTTGCCATGTGCTCGAACTCTGCAAGAAGTTAAAAATTGTTTTGACTAAAACACAACTGGAACCCTAAGTAAGGCATGTGCAAAATTTGAATGAAATTGGTTGCGTAGTTCTCGAGTTTTAGGGATTCACATACACAGACAGACAGACAGACAGACAGACAGACAGACAGACAGACAGACAGACAGACAGACAGACAGACAGACAGACAGACATTCTCATTTTTATATATATAGATAGATAACAACTTGCAAGTATACAGAGAAACATCAGAAGCAAGAACTAAACTGACATTGCGGACTCACTCTACAAATTAACACCATTCTGTAATATTTCTGTTGGTTGCTTTATAAAATAAAAGCAGGCAATAGATGACCGTAATAAATTTACAAACATTTGGTCAGTAAAACTCCTTTGATTTCAAATTATATAAGCTTGTATTTTTGTAAACATCCTCTTTATAAATTTTTATAGAAAAGATCAATAAAGTGTATATCGGTAATGCATAATGCATAAAAGATCTATGGAACTTAACATTGAGCAAAATAGCTATCTATTACCATAGTCATGAGTTCATACCAATCGTAAGTTTTATTTCTATTTCGTAGTTTAACCCAAGGTCATTCCTAATACAGGCGATTTATGAGTAGAGATGTATCAGTCGTAGCCTTCCAGTATCTAGGAACACATTATCTAATGAGTTCTTTTTATAAGACGGTAAGGTGTGGTTTGAGTAGGATTTGGCAAATGTTTCTCAATTTCCTTGTTGAAGCTTAAAGAAAGGAAATACATATACATGTAAAAATTCGGGAACATTTTTTTTGTATATTTTGATATTTTCGTATATAATTTACAAATACAAAAACTTGCATATAGAAAGTTCGTTTGGTAAAATTATGTCGAAATAGGAGGACTTTAGGTTAAAGTATAAGAACTGCATTTTACGTTCTGACAGGCTCGCATTTAAAGTTAGAAATGGAAAAGGTGTGCATACAAAAGAAACAAGAGGGATCCCTAGCTTACTCAAAAGTAGACCGTGAAGTGTATGAAGGATGTATAGGTTTTCATATTGCATACCAGAAAAAGTGAAATAATGTGATACGGTCGTAGCCTTACGCCTCAATGAAGAGGTGATCAAGGAAGTAGCCAAACACAACAGTCCTACTGCTATCCTATAAGAAGTTGTGTGTAATCTAGGTGGCATTCAATAATATACATTATTTTTTCATAATGATCTTGGAGAATCATTTCATAATGATCTTGGAGAAGATATCAGCTCGAGAGAAGTTTACCACCAGAACTGGTTAGTTATCAAATATAAAGATGCAGATGCTGATCATCCCTGAAAACATACCAAAGATCCCGAATGACTATTCATTTGAAGAGTGTGAATCCAATGAGCGCTGTGTGGAAGGTTAGGAGAGCTAGTGCTATACATGAAGTAGTAAAAACCACATACAGCTCTCCTTATATTAAATCTCCAACGACAGGGAAAAACTAAACACAGTAAAAGCAAAAAACTAAAATCAGCAAGAACATACAGAATAAAACCAACAACACACAATATACATACACGCAGAGACAGGTATATTCCTTAAGTTTACCGCCCTCCCAAAGCAGAATGCTAAGCTGAAGTATGTAAAACAAAATAACAGAGAGCATCAATCAACTTTTCTCAAAGGTAGTACAATACAGACTTCTGGTGATGAGTACATCAGAATTCTACAAACATTCGCTATTGAGATTTTCACATGACGTGAAGACGTTCAGAATTAAAACAGCTATGTGAAATGTTTAGATTTGGGGGAAGGGACAATTTTCATGTATCTGGATAGTATTTCATGAATGGCAGCAGAGGTGGGCCTGTTGTCTCGTGAACCTTTACATCCTGACTGGAATTCTTGAGGCCAGGCATCGAAAAGCATTCTTGAGGTCAAGCATCGAGAAGCATTCTTTGCTTCCCCACTCAATCACTTGGTCGGTAATGTCGACGGACATCTCCTCGATACAGCGCTGTACAGTGTTGTGAAATACGGAAATACTCGCCTTCTCTCCAATCACGTGCCTGACGAAGATCTTTGCCGCTGGCATGATGAGAAACTTTGCAATGGTATGCGCCTTCATGTTTTTGGCCACCAGGAGAGCAACTTCGTAGGATGCTTTCACAATTCCTACCCTCTTCTGGTAGATCTGGCCAGTCTTGTCTATGCGCTGCCACTTTACGTTCTCGCCAAGTCGCTGGAAGTAATTCTAGTCTCGGTCCTTCTTCTCCACGTGTTTCGTCTCAAGATGACGTTTGAGCAGGCTGGGTTTCATGGCCGCATTGGAAAGGGATTTCATACAAGCCAAACATTGCGGAAGAGCTTCTCCTCCACGTTCGATTGCAATGAAGTCATACTTTATGTACGCAGGGTTATAGTTTCGCTTCGGCATATTATCAAATCCTATGGAAAAGTTTTTAAAAAATTAATCAATCAAAAAATAAAGAAATATAAAAATAAAAAATATACGAAATAAGGATTCTTTTCTACTCCAGGCACAAAGCCCGAAATTTTGGGGGAGAGGGGCCAGTCGATTAGATCGACCCCAGGACGCAACTGGTACTTAATTTATCGACTCTGAAAGGATGAAAGGTAAAGTCGGCCTCGGCGGAATTTGAACTCAGAACGTAAAGACAAAGGAAATACCGCTGAGCATTTCGCCCAGCGTTCTAACGTTTCTACCTGCTCGCCGCCTTTTGTGAAGAAAATATCAACTTGTAATGGCATACCTGCCTCGCTAGCCCCCAGTCAGCCTCTACCCAGCCCAGAGAGAACAAAGACACGCATCAGAAACCAAACAAACAACTGTCATTTATTAATGAACACGCGGTGCATTTTATACGCGCATTCCCCTCAAGGTCACACATAGCATCACGCCATACTCAAGGTCATGCGCATTGACTGGACGGCACTGATCGCTGTACAGAGAGCGAATAAAAGGTAACCAATGGTATGCCAGTAATCGAAAAGTACTGATTACTGGTTGATTGATTTGGAAAGCATTAATCACATGCTGGCCGAATATTGGAAACGGCACAAACTAAAAATCGCATATTACCCCGAAAGTGCTCGTGTACCACCTGGAAAGCCCTCACGTACCACAGGTTGGGAACCACTGATTTAAAGGGTTTCCCAAGAATAAAAACAGTTGGAAGATGCTACAAAAAACAGTTGGAAGATGCTACAAAAAGCAGTTGGAAGATGCTACAAAAAACAGTTGGAAGATGCTACACAAGATTTTCCCCTATTCCTCTGATTTATTTTATTTTTTTCCTGATAAATGCCTACTGTTATGAGTATACATAGAAAATGTAACTGAAACAATTCCTTTTCTCGTGATGTGCTCCAATCTTGGTTTCAATAATCGTATGTAGAGTAGTAAATATGCTAAGCACCGAACTAAATGACTTTCAAGCTTCCACCGCTCGGACATTCTCACCTAAAAAGTAAATCTTTATTTTTTACTCAAAGGCACCAATAATCCTTTCTACTATAAGCACAATGCCAGCAATTTTGCGGGAAGAGACAAGTCGATAACATCGACCCCAGTGCTCAACTGATACTTATTTCGATCCTGAAATGATGAAAGGCGAAGTTGATCTAAATGAAATTTTAACTCAGAACGTAAAAATGGGCGAAATGCCGCTACACATTTTGACCAGCGATCTACTAAGTCGCCGCTTTAGAGACATCAATTATAAAAGCAATCTTTTTTTGTGCTAGTTAACAACCTATTGATGTCACCAAACGCTCACTCGCATACCTCGAATATTTTACCAACGACTGCTGACTTCGACGTTGTTTTGGCGTCCCTTCATCTAAATTTTAAATTCCATCTAATTCTATCTAGTCTTTATTGTTTATTCAGAATCATACATAATTAAAAAGGAAAAGAGGAAATTCTTTGCGAACAGATAATTAAAATATATTTTCGTATTTATTAACACAAACGATGAAGCACTAGATAAGATTGCGTTGATGTTCCTGACTGAATTTAGAAACGAAAAATTTCTATTGCAGGAAAACTGTTTTCTGACCGAAAGAATCAAACATTTTATAAGGCTCAAAATTTCAGTAAAATATCACGCACGGATTAAATGACTCATCAATTACCTGACATATTCTATCAAGTAAATCGCGGTGCAAAACTTTCAGATGAACAGAAGTGTAAGGATATCAGACTATGAAAGCGACTCCAAGGACATAAAGAAATTTACTTGGTACGTTTTTGTTATTCTTACATACATACATACATACATACATACATACATACATACATACATACATACATACATACATACATGCATACGAATATAAAATATATATATATATATATATATATATATGAACTTGCTTCCCAACCTCATGGTTCCGGATTCAGTCCCACTACGTAGCAGCTTGGGCAAGTGTCTTCTACTATAGCCTCGGGCCAACCAAAGACGGAAACTGAAAGAAACCCGTCGTATGTGTGTGTGTGTGTGTGTGTGTGTGTGTGTGTGTGTGTGTGTGTGTGTGTGCATGTGTGTGTGTGTGTTTGTGTATCTGTCTTTGTACCCCACCATCGCTTGACAACCGATGTTGGTGTGTTTACGTCGCTGTAACTTAGCAGTTCGGCAAAAGAAACCGATAAAAAAGTACTAGGCTAACAAAGAATAAGTTCTGGGGTCGATTTGTTCGACTAAAGGCGGTGCTCAAATGACTGAAACAAGTAAAAGAAATATATATATATATTCTATTCTGTTCTTTCGTTTTACGCCCTCCTATAATTAGTACATAGCCTCATTATCCTCTCGACCCATTAGATATAGCAGCCAAATCAATTAACTATTACTGTCTAACGCGTCTAACTTTGAAGGTGAATTTTGTTTCCCTTGTGGTTTTTAATGTATTTTGGACAAATCTGACCATCAAAACAGTTGGTCATCACTCGTTCTTTAGGTAATTATCATCAAAGTGAGACGGTACAATAGTAAAAATATGCCGGGAAGTTACCCATATCAGACTAGCGTCAGAATCTGTATTATACATCGATATAAACGCTAGAGAAAACAGAATTAAACAGCATCTGTCTCACTTAGAAGGTGAAATTTATACCTGTCTCTCTTAGAAGGGAAAATTTATATGTTTCAATTTGAAGGGAAATTTTATACCTGTCTTACTTAGAAGAGAAAATTTATACCCGTCTGACTTTGAAGGTGAAGTTTATACAAGTCTGATTTTGAAGGTGCAATTTATACTCGTCTCACTTTGAAGGTGAAATTTATACTCACCTCACTCTGAAGGTGAAATTTATAATCATCTCACTTTGAAGATGAAATTTATAATCGTCTCACTTAGAAGGTGAAATTTATACCCATCTCACTTTGAAGGTGAAATTTATACACATCTCGCTTTGAAGGTGTAATTTATACCTATCTCACTTTAAAGGTGAAATTAATACCAGTCTCACTTTGGAGGTGAAATTTATACCCATCTCACTTTGAAGCTGAAATTTATATCCATATTACTTTGAAAGTTAAATTTAAGATTTCCCTGTGGTTTTAAATGAGGAATGTCTCTGTCTTCATGCCTTTCAACCTCATCCACCAGACAACCTCTTTCGCCACAGCCACCAGGCAAAGGAAAAATGCTTTGCCTGCCCTATTACAGGAGGGCGGCGGGGCAATCATCACCATAGACTCAGCGGACAGACGAATCCGTCCCACATGCGACAGTAGCTTTTCGACAACACCACAATTCAGTAATAGCAGGACACTGAACGAGTGCGTGTTTCGTCGCTCTGTGCGTACTTTGCACGAGCCCGTCTGACAGCACATCCGTTCCTGTACAGTTTATCTTGAACTGGTAGCGCCCGTCGGTAGCACTGCTAGGCCAAAGACACCTAGAAATTATCCATGGTAGTCCCAAACCGGAAAGTCCTCCAGAACAGATTAGCCAGTTTGTTTTCGTCGACGCTCAGAGTGTTGTATTCCTCTCGGGGGACTCGCAGAGAAAAGACAACGAGTTGTACAATTTAGTTATTACATTTATTATTTAATTACAGACAAAGAACGCACTCACCGAATGTTCGTTATTAATAAACAAGAATCATGTCCTCGCCATATATATCAATAACTTTCGGCTTCTACAGTCATTCAAAACAACAACGAAAACAAGGACCTCAGACGAAATACGGGACCTCAGATGCACAACAAACAAATCTAATAGTCCATATAACACCTCCCCACTGAAATTGATGCTACACAAGAAGTATCAACAGCAAAGTCTCTCTTGGGTTTTACAGGTTCTCTTGGACCGTCTTGGGTTGTCTGGTCCATACTCTGGAACGGGTAACATGGTCTTGGGTCTGGTTTGTCTTTGAGTTAGTGGCACAGTTTCCGAGATCTCCATCGGGTGATCTGTTGCAAATTCAAATACAGTGTTTTCTGCATCACCAGGTTCATTGTCTTCCTCAGTTGTGTACCGCGGTCGCAGCTGTTCCCAGTGTCGTCTCCACATCGGGCCATGAGGTATGACCTTCACGTTAAAGCAGCGAGTACCCAATGATTTCTTAATGATTGCTGGTACCCATCGGGGATCTTTGTCTCGGCGAGACACAGGATCTCCGGCTTTGTACTGCCTGGTAACTTTAGCAACATCAGCCGAGCTCGGAGTCACCTGAGACTTATCTGCTTCCTTAGACTGTTTGCCTTGAGCAATGTGTGCTGGCGATGGCAGCAGAGAATCAATCCTTGTTCGTATCTGCCGGTGATTCAAAAGTTCACTTGGAGAGAATCCACAGGATGTCGGTGTTCTCCGGTACTGCATCAAGAACTCTTGAAGTGCTCGTGTCGGCGGAAGAGAAGACTTCCTCAGAGCTTGTTTGAAGGTCTTCACCAAACGTTCCGCTGCTCCGTTGGTAGCTGGGTGGTAAGGTGCCCCTGTCAGGTGTGTGATACCACGTTATTTGCACCAGCTCTGGAACTCCCCAGACGTAAAAGTTGGTGCGTTATCGGTGACCAGTGTGTGAGGAAATCCGAAGTGCGCAAAGTCTTCCTCAAGCAGATTTAAAGTGGCTTTGGGGGACGTAGAGGAAGTAGGATGAATGCACGGGTACTTGGAATAAGCATCTGTGATCACCAGCCAATCTCTACCCATAAAATGTATTGCGTGGTCCAGGTGTAAGCGGCTCCACGGCTTTTCTGGTAACATCCATGGGTGAACTGGAGGCTTAGATGGCTACCTTTGATGTTCGTTACACGAATCACATCGTCGATTGGCTACCTCTATAGCAGCATCGATACCAGGCCAAAAAACAGCAGTTCTTGCTAGTTGTTTCATGCGTTCCATGCCAAAGTGTCCAAGATGCAGAAGATTGAGGATCTTTGGCTGCAAGCTATGTGGAATCACAACTCTACATCCATGAATAAGGCATCCATGGCAGATACACTAAGTGAGTTTGATAACTTACGGAACTTGTTGACTTCGTCATTGATCTCCATGTTCTTTGGTGGCCAGCCTTCACGGACGTGGCGCATCACTGTTGATATCACTGGATCTTTCCCTGACTCTTGACGGAGGAGATTAGCATCCACAGGCTGAACTTGAATGCTGAGAGCTTTGATGGCACACACCATGTCTATGTCTTCACCATTTTCCTTTCTGTCAAAGTCGTTATCATCACCGAGTGGCAAGCGACTGAGGGCATCAGCATTACCATGATCTGCTGATTTCCGATATTCAATGGTGTAGTCAAACTGGTTCAGCCACAGGCCCCACCGTGCTAGTCTGTTAGCAGCGGCAAGTGGCGTTCCTTTTCTTGGACTGAACAGTGATGTCTGTGGCTTGTGGTCAGTCACGAGTACGAATTTACGACCGTACAAATACTGGTAAAACTTTTGCAAGCCAAATATGATAGCCAGGGTTTCCTTTTGAATTTGGCTGTAGTTACGCTGTGCAGAAGTGAGAGTCTTGGACATATTGGATATTGGGCGCTCGCTTCCATCAGGATAACGGTGAAACAGGACTGCTCCAATACCAACGTTTGATGCGTCGCAAGCCAGTCCCAAAGTTTTGTTTGGATCGAAGTGTATCAGAACTTGACTCGATGAAAGTACATTTTTCAAGTGATCAAAAACTGACTGTTCTTCATCTCCCCACTTCCAAATAGTTGACTTTTTCGTAAGGCAATAGAGTGGCTCTGCTATACTGGCTAGGTTTGGGATAAACTTTCCATAAAACTGAACTGAACCTAGGAAAGATTTCAAGCTTGATTCGTTCGTTGGAGGTGGCATCTTTAAGACTGCTTCGACCTTGGATCCCTTCGTGATCCCTTCAGCCGACAAAATGTGTCCAAGGTATTCTACACTGGGTAGTGCAAACTGGCACTTTTCACGGCGACATCTGAGTCCATTGTCGCTTAAACGTGTAAGCAGACACTTTAGGTTGTTTAGGTGACTGTTTGCATCTTTCCCACTGACGAGCATGTCGTCTTGGAAGACGGCCACTCCAGGTAGGTCATGGGTCAGGTTTTCCATGATCTCCTGAAAGTAACCAGGTGCTGACTTGATTCCGAAAGGGAGTCGTTGCTGCAGGAGTACTCCTCAGTGAGTGCTGAGTGCGTGTCTGCGTTGACTTTCTGGAGCCAGCTTGATCTGATTATAGGCATCAGCAAGGTCTATCTTTGTATATCCGAATCCACCTCCGAGTTTCTGCATCAGTTCAACAGGGAGTGGCATTGGATGACGGTGATCAGCAAGTTGGTCATTAATTCCCACAGAGTAGTCACCACAAATCCGTAGTTTGGGCTTCAGGTTGCTTGAAGCGTGTGCTTTACGAATCGGTACCACTGGCGTTCCGTATTCGTTGAACTGGACTGGCTTCCAGATTCCCTTGGCGATGCCTTCTTCGTAACTTTTGGCCAGGTCATCACGAAGAGCAAACGGGACCGGACGTGCCTTGTGAAAGACTGGTGTTGCGTCCGATTTGAACTTCACTTCCAGTTCAAAGTTCTTGAGACATCCCAATTCTTGCTTGAAAAGATGTGGAAATTCATCACACATGTTGTGACAATCTTGTTGCAGGGAAACATAGGGCTCACTTGAGGTCTTTGGATATATCCCTTCAGCACCTTCCCTCTTGGCTTGGCTGTCTATGCTTTTCAAACCTAGAGCAGTGTCCACAGAAATTCCCAGAGTCTGGATAGCATTTCGACCCAGCAAATTAAGATCAGAGATCCCGGTGACAATGTATGGTATTACATTCTGCTTACCGGTTGTTGGATCCTTAGTTTGGCCCATGAAAGTTCCCAGAACAGGCAGGTCGTGCTTGCTTGCTGGCAGATTCATAGCGATGCTTGACATCTTGCAGCTTTGGTCTTCCAAGTTGTTTCCAGACTGACAAGGAAACAAAATTGCCTGTAGTAGCAGTGTCCAATTCCATTGTGAACAGTCTGTTCTGGATTGTTACTGGCACAATTGAACTATGAGCATCTTGGGAAACTTCACCTAGGATCGCCTTGACTAGCTCAGCTTTTGTGATTCTTTTCACGGGAGTTTGTGAATAGCCATTGCGTTGCTGATGTTGTTTTTTCCTACACACCGCTTGCAAATGTCCCTTTTGTCACAAAAATGACATTTGGTTTCCCTGAAAGGACAGTCTGTCGCTTTATTGGCCTTTCCACATCGGTAGCATTTCTCCTGGTTTGTGGAATAAGACTGCTGATGGTTCTTTTGAGGACTCTTATTCTTGTTCTGTTGGACCTTGTAGACTTGCTTGGCTTTGGAACCGTAGACAGTTTCTTTTGCAACCTTTGCTGCGTCTTCAGTCTCGATGGCAACCTGGACAGTACGGGCAAAATCTAGTTCTGTGTCTTTGATCTTAAAAAGCGCCTTCAGAACCGCTCCATTGTTGACTGAACATATGAATCTCTGTCTCAGAGCTTCATCCTGTGGGTTGGTGATCGCTGGAAAATCACAGGTAGCCGCATCCTGACGTATACGTGCTGCCAGCTCCTGGAGAGTTTCGCCTGGCTTCCGTTGCATATCACTCCAAAACTTGAAACGCTCTCTCACAATGAAAAGTTTTGGGTCGAACTGTTCCTTCATGAAGTCAACGATTTCGTCCATTGTCAAGTTGTTGATATCTTTAGGCGGATTTTGTTGAGTAGCCAGATTAGCAAGTTGCTTGTAAATAGTAGCGGTCTGATTGGTCAGGAACACTTGTGCCATGCGTTGTTCAGGTACAGCATTAGCAGCCACGAACGTGCGGAATCTTGACCAGTAATCAGGCCATAGTTCTGACGTTGAATCAAATGCAGCAAATGATGGAATCGACACTGTTGTCGAAGCAGCTGAAAAATAGCCACTGGAATCGCCTTCAAATTGTCGAGCACCAAACAGTTTTAACAGTGTCCATATCTCTCTGATGTTGTTGCATTTGCTGTTCCATTTGTTCCCTAAACAATTTTATAAGTTCTACTGTCTGTTTTTCAGCCATTGTTAATAAGATGAAAATTTTTACGGCAAAGTATGCATGTAATCCTATCGGCGACGCCAATAAACTCTGTTGTATTCCTCTCGGGGGACTCGCAGAGAAAAGACAACGAGTTGTACAATTTAGTTATTACATTTATTATTTAATTACAGACAAAGAACGCACTCACCGAATGTTCGTTATTAATAAACAAGAATCATGTCCTCGCCATATATATCAATAACCTTCGACTTCTACAGTCATTCAAAACAACAACGAAAACAAGAACCTCACACGAACTACATTGAAACACGGGACCTCAGATGCACAACAAACAAATCTAACAGTCCATATAACACAGAGACTCCCCAAGAACGTCGTCACAATTTCCCGCCACTAATCCTCTATAGATTGCCAAAGTGAAATATCCACCGATCCCATTGCCTGACAGGTAGAGGGCTGTGAACACCTGACAACATTCTAGGTACCAGGCACCCACTACCAGTCTTTTCTTCCCCTGGGACTGCAGCTCCATCAAGGAGACGAGCTGCAGAAAGTCGTTCCTCTCAAACGTAGCCCAAACATACTCTCCGTCCAGAAATTATTGCAGGTGGCGCAACCTGAGCGCGTGTCTGTGCATCAGAAGCCACGGCAGGCTTAAGCTGCCACTCAGAGGGTGCTGGCAGCAGACTGGCCGTCTGACCATTGGAGCACATCCTTCCACAAGAAATTAAATAAGAGATGATCGTCGTCGTCGTCGTCGTCGTCGTCATGATGTTGCTCAAGAACACAACTCAGATGATCTTGCGTGCAACACCCTAGCCACTAGGCCATGCACTTTCATATATCTGCATGTGTATGTGCG
>NC_142930.1:19323299-19335799 GCF_046866305.1 Octopus bimaculoides | reverse complement strand
CTTTTTATCTTTTACTTGTTTCAGCCATCAGACTGTAGCCATGCTAGGGCGCCGCCTTGAAGAACTTTTAGTCGAATGAATTGACCCTAGTACTTTTTTCTTTAAGCCTGGCACTTATTCCTGTGGATCTCTTTTGCCGAACCGCTAGATTATGGGGACGTAAACACACCAACACCGGTTGTCAAGCGGCAGTGGAGGACAAGCACACACACACACATACATATATATATATATATATATATATATATATATATATATATATATATATATATATATATATATATATATATACGACGGGCTTCTTTCAGTTTCCGTCTACCAAAACCACTCACAAGGCTTTCGTCGGCTCGAAGCTATAATAGAAGACACTTCCCCAAGGTGACACATAGTAGGACCGATCCCGAAATTATGTGGTTGGAAGCAAGCTTCTTACCACAGAGCCTATTGTAGCACTATTGTTGAAGAATGCTTTTAGCTTCTAGTATTAGCTAGAGTTAAAGAGGGCAATATAAACTGGTCGGAACGAGAGGTTTTCATTTCCTCTGCACTTAATATTACCCATGTATATCCCAGTAGATATGAGCTAATGAACTTTTGCTTCTACTATATTAATATGAATGTGTTTCAATGTTTTTGTGTTGTTTGTGTGTGTGTGTGTGATATATATATATATATATATGTATGTATACATGTCTCTTAAAGGATAGAGCTCAAAATCAATGCATTGAAGATACTTTATTGCAGCAACAATTATAATAACAGAAACAACCACAATAAGCCAAACCTATGCACATTTCAATAGGGTATCCCGGAAATCTTGATGTACATGGGGGATGAATTTTTGGCAAGGGATTTTTACGCTGTAAACCGGGCGGTGTACGTCGCTGGATTTCGGTTGACTGGTTTGTTTACATTCTGTAAGAAAATAACGATGGTAGGTTGCGTGCCGTCGATTATTCTTTCACCCTCTTGGATGATGTGTGTGTTTTGCTAATAATAGTATTGGTGATGGCAATAATGCGACCCTGATGAGATGGAGTATCCAGAAATTTGTAATATGTTGTAATCTGTTACAATATTTTACGAGACATTTTATGATGTGGTTTATTTTTCCGGGATACCCTATTGAAATGTGCATAGGTTTGGCTTATTGTGGTTGTTTCTGTTATTATAATTGTTGCTGCAATAAAGTATCTTCAATGCATTGATTTTGAGCTCTATCCTTTAAGAGACATGTATACATATATATATACAAAAACTCAACTGTGAGTTTTTGGCTAAGACCGTTAACAGATATTATATATTTTGTAAAATTTGTTTTATAAAAGTATATATTTTATATATATATATATATATATATATATATATATATATATATATATATATATATATATATATATATATATATATATATATATACTAGCAGTATAACCCGACGTTGTCCAGGTGTGACTTATTACGCCATCTATGATGTCTTGCTAGGTGAAAATCAACTAAAAAAGAAAGCCTTACAACGAAAAAACCCTTATGATGTAAATATGTTCATAATTCAAAAGACGATGAAATTAATAGGGAAAGTGTTGTATTTCCCTCGGGTGACTCGCAGAGATAACACAACGAGTTGTACAATTTAATTATTACATTTATTATTCAATTACATACAAAGAACGCACTCACCCAATGTTCGTTATGAATAAACAAAAGTCATGTCCGCCATATATATCAATGACATTTTACTACGACAGTCACACAAGACAACAACAATGAAACAATGAACTCAGACGAACCACAGTGACACACGGAACGTCAGACGAATTACATATCTAACAGTCCATATAACACTTCCCCACTGAAATTGATGCTACACAAGAAGTATCAACAGCAAAGTCTCTCTTGGGTTTTACGGGTTCTCTTGGACCGTCTTGGGTTGTCTGGTCCATACTCTGGAACGGGCAACATGGTCTTGGGTCTGGTTTGTCGTTGAGTTAGTGGAACAGTTTCCGAGATCTCCATCGGGTGATCTGTTGCAAATTGAAATATAGTGTTTTCTGCATCACCAGGTTCATTGTCTTCCTCAGTTGTGTACCGTGGTCGCAGCTGTTCCCAGTGTCGTCTCCACATCGGGCCATGAGGTATGACCTTCACGTTAAAGCAGCGAGTACCCAATGACTTAATGATTGCTGGTACCCATCGGGGATCTTTGTCTCGGCGAGGTCCATAGTATAGTGCATACACAGGATCTCCGGCCTTGTACTGCCTGATAACTTTAGCGACATCAGGTGAGCTTGGAGTCACCTGAGACTTATCTGCTTCCTTAGACTGTTTGCCTTGAGCAATGTGTGCTGGCGATGGCAGCAGAGAATCAATCCTTGTTCGTATCTGCCGGTGATTCAAAAGTTCACTTGGAGAGAATCCACAGGATGTCGGTGTTCTCCGGTACTGCATCAAGAATTCTTGAAGTGCTCGTGTCGGTGGAAGAGAAGACTTCCTCAGAGCTTGTTTGAAGGTTTGCACCAAACGTTCCGCTGCTCCGTTGGTAGCTGGGTGGTAAGGTGCCCCTGTCAAGTGTGTGATCCCACGTTCTTTGTACCAGCTCTGGAACTCCCCAGACGTAAAAGTTGGTACGTTATCGGTGACCAGTGTGTGAGGAAATCCGAAGTGTGCAAAGTCTTCCTCAAGCAGATTTAAAGTGGCTTTGGAGGAAGTAGGATGAGTGCATGGGTACTGGAATAAGCATCTGTGATCACCAGCCAATCTCTACCCATAAAATTTATTGCGTGGTCCAGGTGTAAGCGACTCCACGGCTTTTCTGGTAACATCCATGGGTGAACTGGAGGCTTAGATGGCTGCCTTTGATGTTCGTTACACGAATCACATCGTCGACTGGCTATCTCTATAGCAGCATCGATACCAGGCCAATAAACAACTAGCAGTTCTTGCTAGTTGTTTCATGCGTTCCATGCCAAAGTGTCCAAGATGCAGAAGAGTTTGATAACTTACGGAACTTGTTGACTTCGTCATTGATCTCCATGTTCTTTGGTGGCCAGCCTTCACGGACGTAGCGCATCACTGTAGATATCACTGGATCTTTCCCTGACTCTTGACGGAGGAGATTATCATCTACAGGTTGGACTTGAATGCTGAGAGCTTTGATGGCACACACCATGTCTATGTCTTCACCATTTTCCTTTCTGTCAAAGTCGTTATCATCACCGAGTGGCAAGCGACTGAGGGCATCAGCATTGCCATGATCTGCTGATTTCCGATATTCAATGGTGTAGTCAAACTGGTTCTGCCACAGGGCCCACCGTGCTAGTCTGTTAGCAGCGACAAGTGGCGTTCCTTTTCTCGGACTGAACAGTGATGTCTGTGGCTTGTGGTCAGTCACGAGTACGAATTTACGACCGTACAAATACTGGTAAAACTTCTACAATCCAAATATGATAGCCAGGGCTTCCTTTTGAATTTGGCTGTAGTTACGTTGTGCAGAAGTGAGAGTCTTGGACATATTGGATATTGGGCGCTCGCTTCCATCAGGATAGCGGTGAAACAGGACTGCTCCAATACCAACGTTTGATGCGTCGCAAGCCAATCCCAAAGTTTTGTTTGGATCGAAGTGTATCAGAACTTGACTCGATGAAAGTACATTTTTCAAGTGATCAAAAACTGACTGTTCCTCATCTCCCCACTTCCAAATAGTTGACTTTTTCGTAAGGCAATAGAGTGGCTCTACTATACTGGCTAGGTTTGGGATAAACTTTCCATAAAACTGAACTGAACCTAGGAAAGATTTCAAGCTTGATTCGTTCGTTGGAGATGGCATCTTTAAGACTGCTTCGACCTTGGATCCCTTCGTGATCCCTTCAGCCGACAAAATGTATCCAAGGTATTCTACACTGGGTAGTGCAAACTGGCACTTTTCACGGCGACATTTGAGTCCATTGTCGCTTAGACGTGTGAGCAGACACTTTAGGTTGTTCAGGTGACTGTTTGCATCTTTCCCACTGACGAGCATGTCATCTTGGAAGACGGCCACTCCAGGTAGGTCATGGGTCAGGTTTTCCATGATCTCCTGAAAGTAACCAGGTGCTGACTTGATTCCGAAAGGGAGTCGTTGTTGCAGAAGTACTCCACGGTGAGTGCTGAGTGCAAGTCTGCGTTGACTCTCTGGAGCCAGCTTGATCTGATTATAGGCATCAGCAAGGTCTATCTTTGTATATCCGAATCCACCTCCGAGTTTCTGCATCAGTTCAGCAGCGAGTGGCATTGGATGACGGTGATCAGCAAGTTGGTCATTAATTCCCACAGAGTAGTCACCACAAATCCGTAGTTTGGGCTTCAGGTTGCTTGAAGCGTGTGCTTTACGAATCGGTAATACTGGCGTTCCGTATTCGTTGAACTGGACTGGCTTCCAGATTCCCTTGGCTATGCCTTCTTCGTAACCTTTGGCTAGGTCATCACGAAGAGCAAACGGGACCGGACGTGCCTTGTGAAAGACTGGTGTTGCGTCCGATTTGAACTTCATTTCCAGTTTTAAGTTCTTGAGACATCCCAATTCTTGCTTGAAAAGATCTGGAAATTCATCACACATGTTGTGACAATCTTGCTGCAGGGAAACATAGGGCTCACTTGAGGTCTTTGGATATATCCCTTCAGCACCTTCCCTCTTGGCTTGGCTGTCTATGCTTTTCAAACATAGAGCAGTGTCCACGGAAATTCCCAGAGTCTGGATAGCATTCCGACCCAGCAAATTAAGATCAGAGATCTTGATGACTATGTAAGGTATAAGATCCTGCTTACCAGTTGTTGGATCCTTGGTTTGGCCCATGAAAGTTCCCAGAACAGGCAGGTCGTGCTTGCTTGCTGGCAGATTCATAGCGATGCTTGACATCTTGCAGCTTTGGTCTTCCAAGTTGTTTCCAGACTGACAAGGAAACAAAATTGCCTGTAGTAGCAGTGTCCAATTCCATTGTGAACAGTCTGTTCTGGATTGTTACTGGCACAATTGAACTATGAGCATCTTGAGAAACTTCACCTAGGATCGCCTTGACTAGCTCAGCTTTTGTGATTCTTTTCACGGGAGTTTGTGAATAGCCATTGCGTTGCTGATGTTGTTTTTTCCTACACACCGCTTGCAAATGTCCCTTTTTGTCACAAAAATGACATTTGGTTTCCCTGAAAGGACAGTCTGTCGCTTTATTGGCCTTTCCACATCGGTAGCATTTCTCCTGGTTTGTGGAATAAGACTGCTGATGGTTCTTTTGAGGACTCTTATTCTTGTTCTGTTGGACCTTGTAGACTTGCTTGGTTTTGGAACCGTAGACAGTTTCTTTTGCAACCTTTGCTGCGTCTTCCGTCTCGATGGCAACTTGGACAGCACGGGCAAAATCTAGTTCTGTGTCTTTTATCTTAAAAAGCGCCTTCAGAACCGCTTCATTGTTGACTGAACATATGAATCTCTGTCTCAGAGCTTCATCCTGTGGGTTGGTGATCGCTGGAAAATCACAGGTAGCTGCATCCTGACGTATACGTGCTGCCAGCTCCTGGAGAGTTTCGCCTGGCTTCCGCTGCATATCACTCCAAAACTTGAAACGCTCTCTCACAATGAAAAGTTTAGGGTCGAACTGTTCCTTCATGAAGTCAACGATTTCGTCCATTATCAAGTCGTTGATATCTTTAGGCGGATTTTGTTGGGTAGCCAGATTAGCAAGTTGTTTGTAAACAGTAGCGGTCTGATTGGTCAGGAACACTTGTGCCATGCGTTGTTCAGGTACAGCATTAGCAGCCACAAACGTACGGAATCTTGACCAGTAATCAGGCCATAGTTCTGACGTTGAATCAAATGCAGCAAATGGTGGAATCGACACCGTTGTCGAAGCAGCTGAAAAATAGCCACTAGGATCGCCTTCAACTTGTCGAGCACCAAACAGTTTTAACAGAGCGTCCATATCTCTCTGATGTTGTTGCATTTGCTGTTCCATTTGTTCCCTAAACAATTTTATAAGTTCTACTGTCTGTTTTTCAGCCATTGTTATTACGATGAATAATTTTACGGTAAAGTAAGCATGTATCCTATCGTCGACACCAATAAACTCTGTTGTATTTCTCTCGGGTGACTCGCAGAGAAAACACAACGAGTTGTACAATTTATTTATTACATTTATTATTCAATTACATACAAAGAACGCACTCACCGAATGTTCGTTATGAATAAACAAAAGTCATGTCCGCCATATATATCAATGACATTTTACTACGACAGTCACACAAGACAACAACAATGAAGCAATGAACTCAGACGAACCACAGTGACACACGGAACGTCAGACGAATTTCATATCTAACAGTCCATATAACAGAAAGTCTGAAGGCTGTTTTGCTTAACATTATTAAGTGATTATACATAGCAGGGTAATCCCTTTTCGCAGGAGGTAGGACGGCAATTTCTGATGAAGCAATTGCTGGCGATCTGTTGCTACACAGTTCTGATGTGGGTGATATCTTCAGTTTCAACTCCACAAAGTCTACATCGGTTGTCACATTTTACTGCTTTTCCTGCATCTCTGTCTCTTTTGTGCATCAGGTACTTGGTTGATATTTCCTGTCCCTGAACTGCAAACACATACCCTTCAAAATGGGAGGTAGTAATCCGGCTATCGGTCCATGATAAATTGCTTTGATGATCGATGTTACTATCATCACGGAGCTTTCTACTAACATATCCATGCATAGTCTTCTGCTCGTATAGGCTCATCCTTTCATCTGATGATACGTTGAGGTAGAGTCGTACGACTTCTTTGGGCATGTATTCTAGATTATCAGACAAAGATTGTTGCTCAAGGAGCTGCCTTCCAAGTCTTATGATGTTATCAGCTTCATGTATACAAACTTGGTTAAGGGATGCACTTCGACACTCGGTGGTTAAAAGATGTTGCCGAAGGAATATGATGCGACATTCAAAGGTATTTTTGATCTATGTTAAGCCTCTGCCGCTTTGTTTTCGTTTTAGGTAGGGGCGGTCTACGTCACTGTTTATGTGGGAATTATGTGTGCTTGTTAGTATTTTTCGGGTTTTCACATCGACGGCTCGGATCTCATCAAGCGTCCTATCAAGCAGCCCAAATGTTGGTATGAGTACTGGCACCCCAAACACATTGTGGGCCACTGTTTTATTGAATACAGAGAGTTCTGAGGTCCAAATTTTCTTTATTCAGCTGTAATATTCTTTAGTGACACGTGTTTCACTACAGGTGCCGTTGTAAGATATATTTTAATCCACCCCTAGACACCTGTAACATTCCTCGTTAGATACAGGGGAAGCAGTCAAATCATTGATAAAAATGTTATAAGTCTGGTTTAAAGTTTTCCCCTTTTTCACAGCCATATAACATTTATCCTGACCAAACTCCAATCCTACATCCTTTGAGAATGTTGTAACTAAGTCAAGGCTCTTTTTCATCTCATGCATATTCTTTGCATAAAGTTTTAAGTCATCCACAAAGAAACAATGTGTAATTTTGGTATTTCTGTTTCCTTACGAACCAGTGAGATATCCTTCAGACTTCCTTAACATGAACGACAAGGGGTTTACAGAGAGTATAAACAACATCTCCTTGGAATATGCCTTTGTAACACTGTATTTTATCGGTGATAATACAGTCTCACCTTTTGTGTTTCAATGAAGTCAGGTCAGCTATGGCTTTGACTATTCTCACTAGAACTTTAGCAAGTTGAAGGGCTTCTAGCATCTATGAGTCAAAGGCTTTCTTGTAGTCTAGCCACATTGAAACTAGGTTCCACCTATATTTTCGCCCCTCTGACATCACAGTTTTGTTGATTAACAATTGCTCGGCACAACCCCAGACTCCCTTCTTCCCAGCTGCTTGTTCTGTGATAATTTTATTGGTTTCACAATGGTCCTGGAGGAAGAGGTTTAAGCATGCTGTATATATCTTATACATTAAGTTCTGGCTTGCAAGTGGCCGGTAGTTTTTTGCCATGTGGGTGGTTCTGCATTTGGGGATCAAGTTTATCTCTGCCAGAGCTAACCAATGTGGTATGCTACTGTTCTCAATGAAAGCTTTCTGGTACATATTGATAAGATATGGTCGGTAGAATGGTCGGTACCTGCTAGTATGTATGTATGTATGTATGTATGTATTGTATTGAAGCAGCCAAAGTTATGCCATCTGTCAGAGTGGGTGAGGTGTGTTAATGGTCACGCATTTTCTCAGCTTTCTGTAAGCTAAGTATTGTTTGACACTTTACTGCGTATTTATGTTTCAAAGGGAACTGACATAAAATTGACATTCGCTTGATTCAGCACAGAAAAAGAAAATGAAACATTTGTTGTGACATTTGTGTTTAATGTCGCTTACTCTTTGATCCTTATTTTTTGTTATTCTCCTATTATCCTGCCACCCTCCCAGCGTCAGAACATGATAGTACTGCACATGCCAGATAACTATTAGAATGCGCAGTACAATCTCAGAACAATATGTCATAACAGGCGACAGAAAAAGTAATTTCCCGTTACGATTCATCATTATATTACTGAGTAGGCCTCATGTTTATGCTGATTTTATTATTCGTGGGTGTACACAGCTCACCTAGCATACCTATAATTTTACGTCTTTGGTTATATCCCCTCCATCTATTAGTATGAAATTCAGAATTATTCCAACTGCTCTTAGAACCATGATGACCATAGTTTGGGAATTTTACTTGATAGATAATTAACCAATAAAATCTGTTGGGAGCAAAAGTTGGGGGCAAGGATGTCACCCTGCTTGACACCATTTTCTACAAGAAGGGATCCCGCCATGCCATCACCAACATTGACCAAAGCCTCCATCCCATCATGAAATGATTTAATTATAGATGCAAAGTGATCCGGACATCTAAGTTTGCCAAGTATTTTCCATAGCAAGGCTCTAAAAAAATAGCTGGGTAATAAAAATAAGATAATTTTTTTTCCACATAGATGAGAAATTTTAAAGGGGCAGCTAGCAGGCATTTCAAGTCTCGGAAAAATTCTTAAACAAACCTCCTTTTTCATAACCGTGGATCTTTTTTCGTTCTCAGAGACTCCCAACACGGTTCCATAAACCGACATCTACAGGAAACTTATTCTCCTGCCTCACATACAATAGTCTGTCGTCCTTGAGAACTTTAGCGAAAATAAGATTGTTGGCTGCCTTGACATCATTAAAGCTTTCAACCACGTTTGACAAGAAAACTTGCAAGTTATATTGCTTGATCATGGATTAATCTATCTTTCGATGTTCAAATCAAAAATATTTTGTCCATTGCAGTGTAAAAGCCACATTTTATCAACTCAGGCGTATTCGAAAGTTTAACTGCATCCGACAATCTTCCTTTTGTACACTAGTGATTTACTAGACACATATACAAGGCCTGTCTCACCAGGCATATCATGACATTCTCCATTTGAATCGTAACAATTATATTTCATTCAGGAGTATGAAAACAATTATTAAACCCTACAGCAATTCCATAGTAAATACGAATTTTTTTTAGCTGGCTGTAAGTTTATACAGAGCCATTAAAATTAGTCTTCTTTTATAAACTGTATATCCTACATTAATTTTATTAAAAAATAAACACCTTTCAGTTTTTCTGGATAAGGCTGTGATTGAAGGAAAGTGACTTCCCCATTCTCATAGCATTTCAGTGGCTCGTTTATAAAACTAAGAGCTTCACAATAATTACAGTGAATATTCATGTCACCAATGTTGTAGCTTTCAACCATATGTTTACAGTTTGTTTTGTTTTTTTCTTGTTTTTTGTCATTGTTTTTTTTTATTGGGAAGGGTTACGTTCTCTCGCGTTTTCATTTCTTATTCTATCTTGAACACGTTCTCTTATCTGTTGTAAATACTCTATACTCTTTGATTAATATTTTCCCTTCAACACGATGATGCTCCCGAGATTCGACCTTCAGTTTCTCTTTACGCCATGGCTTATACAGTCTCATTCTTTCTCTTGTAAGCATACATCGTCTGTCATCTATATTTTATAAACAAATATCAATTTTCAAGCGAGCAGACTATAAATAATTTCATTTATGCGCATGCGTTAAGCGATAGGCGATATTAAAATAATTCAGTCCAATCAAAGAAAAAAAACAACACTTTTCTCTATCCACTCACACCTCCACCTCCACCACTATCATCATTACCACCACCATCATCGTTATTGTTTTCAGTATCAAAGCTCAATTTAAGTTGCTTGCCAATGAAGATGGTACCATTTCAGTTCAACTTGTGGCAAGACTTCCGCCCGTCCGCACCACCAAAACCACCCTTTTTTTAACATTTTCCTTTTCGACACAAACTCCACTTTTCGGCTACGGGGAATTCGAATCTGCAAAAAATATTGGCAAAAATCGGCATTTTTAAATTAGGTTTAGGATTAGGGTTTTAGGGTTAGGATTAGGGTTAGGGTTAGTGTTGGGGAAAAAAGTCAAAATTTAAGATTTTGTGAGGAGAAGGGGGAAAATTTCACAATGCCGATTTTTTGCAATTTTCCAGAACCTCTGTATCCGAAAACGGTGGCTTTTAGCAAAAAATAATTTAAAAATAAACAGACTTGGGTGAAAAGGGGGGTGGGGACGCGCGGAAGTCTTTCCCAGCTTGTTTATATCTACTTTTCTTTCTTTCATTACTAAGTTCGAATAACATTTTTTTTTTTTAATAATAATATCCACGGCTATTTTGCAAAGATATTTCACTTACATTGACAAATCTATCTTTCTATGACAAGTTTACTATAGGCGCAGACGTGGCTGTGTAGTAAGAAGCTTGCTTCCCAGGCACATGGTTCGGGGTATCCCACTGCATGGGACCTTGGGCAAGTGTCTTCTGTTATAGCCTCGGACCGACCAAAGCCTTGTGATTCGATTTCGTAAATAGAAACTAACAGAAGCCAGTCGTGTGTATGTGCGTGTATGTGTTTGTCCCACTACCTCCTCTTGACAACCGATGCTAGTGTGTTTATGTCCCCGTAACTTAGCGGATCAGCAAAAGGAAATATTTATAGAATAAGTACCAGGCAATTAAAAAATAAGTACTGAGGACAATACATCCGACTAAAAATGTTTCAATGTGGTGTCCCAGCATGGCTACAGTCTAATAACTGAAACAAATTCCTTCTTCCGTCTTCTAACTGGCGTCAATGCGGATAGATAGGTATATAGATCGACAGAGAGAAGACATAAAAAAAAATTGAATATTAAAATGTTATTTTCTTGTCAGTCACAATAATATATGACTAAATGGCCCGTGCTGTCAAAAATGATGACTAATTGTAGTATTTTATATAGAAACAAGAGTACCCAGAGAGCGCAAACCTCTGCCGAGGCAGCACCAACGTCCTGATTTCTTTTATTAGGCACAAGGTCTCTATAAAGAAGGAACAATACAAAAACAGACAAAACTAGAAAAGCACTCGGAGAGCGCAGACCTCCGCCAAGCAGCTCGTTTCTACCCATATACACGCATGCTGAAAATCGCCCAATTTCCCAAACCAACGCCGGCAAAAACATAACCTCCTCCCATACTTATCTCGACCATTGTCATCACCAACATTGTCTCTGCTTTCACCACAATCAGTTTCTTTACACAGTTGAAAATCCATTATCCGATACTCATGGGACCGAGATTGTGGCAGATTTTTGATTTTTCTAATTTCGGAGTGCTTTATAAAAAAAAAATTGCATCTACAAAACGGAACAGTTTGAGGATAGAAACCAGGTCTAAACGCAATAGCTTATTGACATACTCTGAATGTAGTTCTATATAAGTCTTTAATAATTTTTTTTTAATACTTCAGATCATCAAAAATGTTAAGATATCAGCCTCTACCCATGTTGTCATGCTTTGATTAAAAGGTTACAGCATAGATTAGATTACTTAGATAAGTTTCGGCCGAAGTTCACTCAGGCCATGTCTAATTTAATAGCACCACCTGGAACAGATACACAGTCAGCTCTGGGGAACCGTAGCCCATTCAAGCAGAGGGTTATTGTTTTCAGAGACATATCTGAGTGTGAGTGGTTTATCTGGTATTTGTTGGGAGTAATCATCTAGGATCGTTTGAATGCCGTGAAGTCACTTTCCTCCTTTGTGTGTGTCTGGCACGATGTTGAAGAGAGCAGGGCCAATTGAGGTGAAATAGTTTTGTCATAGTGTTGTGATACGACACGAACATTTCTGTAGTGGACGGACGGCACGGGGGGGGCCAGGCCTTGGACGAATATTTTCCACATCATACAAATCATATAGAGCTCGCAGCGGCGGTGGAGGGAGCAAAACCTGAGCTTTTTGAGTCGATCCCAATAGTTAAGGCTTGTCATGTCATCCTCCGCAGACCTCCGCCAAGCACCTCATTTTAAGATAGATGCACGAGTAAAATTACTAACAGAGAAACGAAAATAAACTTTGGAAACAGCAACACCACCATAGGTTACGTAGAAACGA
>NC_142930.1:19240799-19318299 GCF_046866305.1 Octopus bimaculoides | reverse complement strand
TTAGGTTGGACTAAACAAAGGATTTCTTGCCTGCTATCATGTATAAATATTCGGTAACCACAAATAAGTTAGTTAAAGAATAGAACTTATCTATATGTAGCAGTTGGCCTTCATAAATTTCTAAGTGCTAATGTCGAGACCAATAGAAAAGAACTCATAGAAAAATCTAGGCTAAGAATCCTGGAAGCAATTCGCTGCAAATATGTGTATAAATTGCAATGGCACTAAAACAAGGTAGTATACATAATATATGTTCATATTTGACAGGCCAATGCACATCCCAGCAACTTCTAGTTATAATATCTTTCTTAGAAAAAAGATAATAGCTTTGTGTGCTGAGAATGTCTGTGTATCTATAGATGATTTTGATGTTGCGAGTAAAGACATGCTTGTGTTTGGTGTATTTGCATCAATGTAAACAGTTTTGAATTCTGTCGATGCTGACTGTCTCTTTTAGGCGTGCCAATAAAACACCATAAGGGTCAGTGTATGGTGTCCCTGACAAAATGCATACGACCATGTAGTAATGTCATTTGGAACATAAGTTTTAATCGTTCATTGACTGAATAGGAATTTCGGTAACTCGAACATACACTGCCGCAGTTGATGTTCATAATTGGACAGATTGGCATCTCCAACTAACATCTGTCCAGAAAGATGTTAATGTATAGCATAAGGCAGCTCTGCTAGAGCGGAATCTAGGTTTACCTTAATTGACTTTCTGAAACCTTGTAGTATATTGAGCAGATATTCCAACCATCCCTCTATGTTACCGTATGCTTTAAATGTCGTTTTAACTTGTTGGTGGAAACGTTCGATCATTTGATTTACCGCAGGATGATGAGCCATAGTACAACGACCGCTTAGTGCCCAGCAATTGAATTAATTCAGTAAACAAATTAGATTCAAATTGCCGGCCTTTGTTGGCCGTTATAACCGCTGGAGTTCCCAAACGCGAAATCTTGTTGAAAAACAATGCTTTCGCTACCGTTATGGAATATCTGAAATACGAATGGCTTCAGGCGACCTAGAGAAACGACAAATACAGGTCAACGGACAGGTAATGTCCTGAACAGAAGATAATGGCCAACAAAATCTATGTATTTGTGTTAAAAACGAGCGTCCATTGATGAGAAGGTTCCTATGAGAGCTCTAATAAGGCAATGAACTTTTGCATTTTGGCAAAATACACAACTCCTGGCTCATAGATGAACATTTCTGTTCATATTTCACCAAATGAAATATGAGTTACGATGCAGTAACTCCCGGTGAGGATAAATTGTGAAGAGCAAAAAAAATAATAGTAATAATAATAATAATAATAATAATAATAGGACTGCTATGACTCCTCTGGAAGGAATATGTAAATAAAGAAGAAGAGTTCCATAGGGTTCACCGACGATAAGTCCTCAGCCCCCTCTTATTCATTATAGTCCTCCAGGCAATAACAGAGGAATTCAAGACAGACTGCTCCTAGAGCTCCTCTATGCTGATGACCTTGTTCTAATAGCCGAATCACTGCCAGAACTAGAGACGAAGTTTAGGGTGTGGAAGCAAGGTCTAGAATCGAAGGGCCTTAGGGTTAACCTAGCAAAAACCAAAGTCTTGGTAAGTAAGAAGGCTGTCAAATCACACCCGCTTCAGGTAGATGGCCCTGCTCGATCTGTAGAAAAGGTGTAGGTAGAAACTCCATACGATGTACCCGGTGTAAGCTATGGACACATAAATGGCGCAGCAATATCAAAGGAATGTTAACCAGGAAGGTAGTCTTTGAGTGTGGCAGATGCACAGGGGCAATAAACACTGAAGACGTACAGAAAACAGATTCCCTCACATGCCAGGGAGAAAAACTAGAAGCAGTTAATAGCTTCTGCTACCTAGGCGACCAAGTCTGTAGTTGGGTGGGGTTGCTCTGAGAGTAAAGCGGCTAGAATAAGAATAGCCTGGGCAAAGTTCAGGGAGCTCCTACCTTTGCTGGCAACTAAGGGCCTCTCGCTCAGAATGAAAGGTAGACAGTATGATGCATGTATGCGAACTGCCATGCTACACTGCAGTGAAACATGGGCCATGAATGCTGAGGACATGCGTAGGATTGAAAGAAATGAAGCTAGTATTATCCGCTAGATGTGTAATGTCAGTGTGCATACACAACAGAGTGTAAGTGCCTTGAGAGAAAAGTTGGGCATAAGAAGGAAAAAAATGTGGTGAGCAAGAGAGACGACTGCGCTGGTATGGTTATGTGTTACATATGGATGAGGACAGGTGTGTGAGCAAGTGTCACTCCCTAACTGTGGAAGGAACCTGTGGAAGAGGTAGACTCAGGGAGACATGGGATGAGGTGTTGAAGCATGACCTTCAAACATTGGGCCTCATAGAAGCAATGACAGAAGACCGAGACCTTTGGAAGACATGCTGTAATTGAGAAGATCCGGCAACTAAGGTGAGATCGCAGCCATGGCCGATGCCAGAGTAGCATGTCCGGCCCATTTAAGAGTACCATTGATGCGTCGGGCGATATGATATTCTTGAGAAGACCTGTTGAGTCAAGTAAAGCCAAAATCGTAGCTGTGGCCAGTGCCCCCTAACTGGCTCCAGGTCAGGTGGCATGTAAAATGCATCATCTGAACGTGACCGATGACAGTACTCCCTAACTGGCTCTTGTGCTGGTAGCATGTAAAAAGCACCATCCGAACGTGGCCGATGCCAGTACCTCCTGACTGGCTCCCGTGCCAGTGGCACATAAAAAGCACTATCCGAACGTGATCGACGCCAGGCCCACCGGGAATGGTTGGTGTTAGGAAGGGCAGCCAGCTGTAGAAATATTGCCAGACCAGATTGGGCCTTGGTTCAGCCGGCGGCTCTCCAGACCTCAGTCAAACTGTCCAATCCATGCCAGCATGGAAAACGGACGTTAAACGATGATGATGATTATATATATATATATATATATATATATATATATATATAACAATTTCAGCGTGGAAGGTGTTTATAAGCCATTTAAAATAACACTCAAAATCCGTTAGATTCACTTCAACATTTAAATTTAATTTGTCAAAATATTTTCGTCGCTTTGAGACCGCGACCTGTTCTGTCAGTGAACAGGTCGCGGTCTCAAAGCGACGAAAATATTTTGACAAATTAAATTTAAATGTTGAAGTGAATCTAACGGATTTTGAGTGTTATTTTAAATGGCTTATAAACACCTTCCACGCTGCAATTGTTTTCGTTCCAGCACACGATCTCAGATCAGGTCACTTGCTATGCAAATGCATCTCCGTAATATATATATATATATATATATATATATATATATATATATATATATATATAGGTATATTAAATTCAAATTACGACAAACGTAAATAAACAAACGAAGTTTGCCTTTAGAAGCGTTGAGATGTCTTTTAGAAAGTTAAAGAAGTGATTTTAAATTTAGATATATATATATATATATACACACACAAATATATATATACATGTGTGTGTGTGTGTGTGTGTGTGTGTGTGTGTGTGTGTGTGTGTGTTTGGAATATATTGTCAAAACAATTTCCATTATTTCTTTTTTTTTTTATCTCCTTTCTATGGAGAGGATATGGTCAGTGGTTAAGGATGGTCATTCAAAGGATTTAGAAGGAATTATTTTTCATTTCCTTTGTGTGTGCGTGTTATTTTTGTTCTCTGGAAATGTTTTGTATATTGTGGTGGGTGTGTATATGTGTGTGTGAGTGTGTTTGTTTTTTTGGGGGGAGGGGGATGTTTTGTTTGTGTGTGTGTGTATGTGTGTGTGATAGATCCTTATTTATTAATAGTGGGTGTTTAGATATTTAGCTGTGGTTTAAATTTGTTACTCTTTTACTTGTTTCAGTCATTTGACTGTGGCCATGCTGGAGCACCGCCTTTAGTCGAGCAAATCGACCCCGGGACTTATTCTTTGTAAGCCTAGTACTTATTCTATCGGTCTCTTTTGCCGAACCGCTAAGTTACGGGGACGTAAACACACCAGCATCGGTTGTCAAGCGATGTTGGGGGGGACAAACACAGACACACAAACATATACACACACATACATATATATATACATATATACGACGGGCTTCTTTCAGATTCCGTCTACCAAATCCACTCACAAGGCTTTGGTCGGTTCGAGGCAATAGTAGAAGACACTTGCCCAAGGTGCCACACAGTGGGACTGAACCCCGAACCATGTGGTTGGTAAGCAAGCTACTTACCACACAGCCACTCCTGCGCCTGTTAGTAAATTTAACAAATTTAAATCACGGATCTTTCTGATTTGGCGGACACCATTTGTTTTCTAACGAAACACTTTCAAACTTGGGACGCTGGTAGAATGTGTCATATAAAACCTCTTTTATTCTTAGTGTTGTTGAGAAAAAGTTTATATTTTTAAAGTTATTTCGTGTTAAAGTTGTCGTATGTCGGTAATTTCAACCAATCACTGACGTCTATTGAGGTGAATACAATTACTGCTGTGGTTTGTCAACGACACGTTGTGGCGGTGTAATGAGATCTTTTCCCTTGAATAAAATTACTGCCGTTGTTTGTCAACAACAACTATCGGCGGTACTGTTATTTATGACATCGTTCGTGCGTTTGTATTGGTTTTAGCTTTGGGGTTTTAGGGTTAGGGTTAGGGTTTTATGGTTAGGGTTTTAGGGTTAGGGTTAGGGTTATGAGCATTTTTGCCAAATTTGGTGAAAATCTGTTCAATACACCGCCACAAAACTTTTCGCCAAATTTGGCAAAAATGCTCATAACCCTAACCCTAACCCTAAAACCCTAACCCTAAAACCCGAACCCTAACTCTAAAACCCTAAAGCTAAAACCAGTACAAACGCACGAACAATGTCATAAATAACAGTACCGCCGATAGTTGTTGTTGACAAACAACGGCAGTAATTTTATTCAAGGGAAAAGATCCCAACAATTTGTCTAACCTCATTTCCAGGAAGGAAAGGACCTTAACTCATACAAAAGGAGAACATATTTATATCAGTTCCCCTATCTCCGCTTACTTTCTTTTTCACGTTCTACTTGTCGCTGTGTACGCTCACGTACGTGTGTGCGTGTGTGTGTGTGCATGCGTTCATTAAAAAGATAGAGAAGGGTGAGAGAAAGAGAAAGGGAAGAAAGGCGAAAAGAATAAGGGAGGGAGAAGAGGAAATAGATGAGGAAAGAAGAAAAGGGGAAAATCCGTATGTGGAAATGAGTCTTCGTGCGTTACTTGTGTACCTAAGAGGCGAAAAAGAACGGTGACAGGATGACGGAGAGGAAGAAAGAAATAACGAGTCAAATTTTAACATAACGGAACAAGAACAAAAAACTAAAGAGTTCAAACAGATAAAAAGAGAGATATGAGTATGCGAGAAATAACATATTCTTAGATAGTCTTCTTTCGCTACATTTTCCCATTTGATATTATTTATTAATTTAGAAAAGAAAAAAATTATTTTTTTAAACTTGCTACGAATCTTGTTAAATTGCTTTCAATTACTACTAGTATTTCAAATTTTCACCAGATTTGTTTTTTCAAGTTTTCTACAATGATGTAATTCCTAGAAAAGATTATGAAAGCAATTTTTATCATCAGCGCGCAAAAATTGCATTTTTTTAAAAAGTAATCTGGTAAAAATCTGAAATACTTTAAGTGGTTGGTAGAAATTTAACAAGGTCCCTAGCTACTATAGTCAACAACGTTAGGATTGAACTAGCTTCAGCAAGTATTCATTCCAGGGACGCAACTTGGACAGTAAAGTGTTATGTGTCACTTCTGTGAGTTCTCCACGTCAGATTATGAAAACAGCCAATGGCAGGCAACCACGTGAGTCTGGTAGCCAATACATACATACGGTTGTATACACACATTCATGAGAAGAGCATTTCCACCCGGCTGAAGAAAAAAAATCCCGTCATTCTTAACAAGACCAGTACTTCAACTGTTTGCGAATTTTTGTTTTTCTTTTCTTTCTTGTTAAATTCTTAAAATTATGGAGGCTTTGCCTCTTTCCTGTAAGTAGTCATTTTGTTAAACCATTGATTATTCCTTATCTATATTTCAATGTCTCTCTGCGATATGTGTGTATCTATGTATGCATGCTTATATATATATATATATATATATATTGTATATAGTGAGCGGCAAGTTTTCGGCGAACCGTATCATCTTTCAAATTCTGATACTTTGGAGTCGTTTCTGTCATATCTGTTTGATACTAGTGCGAAATGTATGACTGCTTTAGTTCCTTCTTACTTAACTCTTTTCCTTACTCCTTTAATAGCTGAAGGTTGATAAATGACCAATGGGCTTTGAAATTCAGCGAAATGCACATTTTATTCCTAGATGTAAATATTAAACTGATCATAACAGACATTTTTCTAATTCTTACTGACATATATACTTTCGATCTTTATATTTATGCATTGTGTGATTAATTACATCTAATTCAACTTTCGCCCTTTATCATAGTCGTTTCTATAAAGCGATTTAGTCGCTTAACTTTTAATTAAGACGATTGATTACTGCTAACTATAGGATAGTTCTTAAAACATGTTAGAATGTATCTAGGCATACAAACTTCGTGTGAATTTAGTTAACTGTTTGGTAACCCCATTCTCTTGGTTCTTAACCATTTTCTAAGTGAAAACGCTGTCATTCAAACATCTGCTAACCAATTTGTTCGACGCTACGCTGTTTATTGTCTTTTTTAAAACATTGTGATAATTTCTTTCTCCAAAATCCATGTTATCACCCTTTACTGTTTAATTTATTGTTATGAAATAAATTTGAATATTCTGGGGGTTTGCTAAACTTCTTGTTTCTTCTTCGTATATAAGATATCAAAAGTTTTACTTTTTGAAATTATTTTACCTCTGATTTTTTACTATGTCAAATCTAATTTTAAATATTTCAGTTATATATTGTAACAGAAGTTGTCTTAACTTTTTATAATTTATTTGAAATTATATTTTGATTCATCTTTCTGAGTTTAAAACCTTTCAGTTTGATGTACTTGTTATATACTAATTTAAAGACAAGTTTCTACGCCTCCCCACAGAAGCTCATCGGAAATTAAAAGTAACCTGTCCACATACCGACTTTCCGACTCGGTTTCGATTTCCGGTTATTTCCATTACGCCTATTTTGTTCACGTCCTCTAGAAAACATGAACACCCTACAGTCTCATATTTTGCCTTGAAGTATCTAGCTCCTGCAAGAATTTTTGTAGTATTTGCGGACTTCATGTGTTTAGCAATGTGATGATCGTTATATATCATTACCTTTTCTTGTGAAACTGTCAAACCAGTGAAGGATTGTCTAGAGTAAGTCACCCAGGTAGAAATAGTAACCAAATCTTCCTCTAACTTCACACTACCATCTAAAAAAGAAAAATTTGTGACATGCAGTCCGAGATGCGCTGTTTGACAAAAAAAAAGGTCTTGAGGTTTAAATGCTTTCTGTATTAGGTTTGCTTGATCAGGACTGACTTATGGCTAAACAACTTTTGTCATAAACCTTTTTTCTGTTCTTGGATCCACGTTATATGAATACTTTTCTCAAATGCAAGAATGCACCAGCACATTTTCTCGTTACTATAAAGCATGCGTTTTGTGAGTTTTAGGTGGACTTTGTAGTTTGAAGTATGGGACCTAAGCTAAATATTAAAATATTCGCAGTGACAAAAATATGTTTTGTGTTAAGTTACCTTTAATATTTATATATGATCAAATCGAGAGCATGAAGGTAACTTATCAAAGAATAAGTCCTGGGGTCGATTTGCCCGACTAAAGGCGGTGATCCAGCATGGCCGCAGTCAAATGACTGAAACAAGTAAAAGAGTATAAATTAATATTACTGAAAATGTTACCGGTCCCTGGCACATTGGTAAAAAACTGCCGATATACCACATCAGATAGTTTGAGAAGCACTGCTCTAAATCACATTATATAATGTGTCCATTATGTTGTTTAATGGAGAATTAGCTGCTATTTCTTGCAGGTTGAGTGACCATAGGCATTACTGTTTCTAGTATAGGATTGAGCCTAGTATTGTGGTTAATAAATTCTTGTACCTGTGAAGTTGCATCACTCCCTGAAGTAAAATGACATCACCAAGAACTATAAGCCACAGAGGTTGGACAAACCCATGTTGCTTTCACCAAATTGATCAGCCAAGTCATTAACCTCTTTTCAGATCAGTTGAACCAATTATGTGCCAAATCATTTTCTTTTTATCCCTAGCACTTGTTGGTAAGCTTTCACATAACTTTACAAGTCCATTAATTTTTGATAAAATGATTAGTAAGAGGAAAGGTGTTTAGCTGTGAAAACTACTTTACATCCATTCTATCCATACTATGTGGAAATGTTCAACAGTTATACTCCTAACAACCTTAATGTATATTATAAATCTTCATCTTTAACATCCATTTTTCTGTGTTTGCATGATCACAGAATGTTAGGACAGATTTTCTCCAACTAGTTGTCCTTCCCATCACCAAACCTTACCTGTTTCCAGCCACATATTTTTTTCTTGGCCAGACCTGTTTTTCAGTAAGATTAAATCAACACTGCTTGTATGATGGTGACACTGGTTAATAATCATCATGTGATGACAAGACAGGGTACACACAAGCATCAAGCTTCCTGCAGTTTCCATCTATCAGATTCACTCACGAGCCTTTGGTTAGCCAAGTGCTATTCAAGAAGATATTTCACCAAGTTGCCATGCAGTGGGACTAAACTTGAAACCACATAGTTGGGAAGCAAGTTTCATAAGCACAATATTTCTCCACTTGCATATGAAAATTAATACTTTTCTGTTTAATATGTTTTGGGTTATTTAAGTTTCTTTATAATTCTATATGCTTTATTTCATTTAACTGTTATGAACAGATATCCAATAATCTGGATGTATTATACACTTTAGACTTGTGCCCTGTCACAAGGAAGAAGCATTTGTTTTATCTGTTTAGCCTTTCATGGCTAAGTCAACAACTTATTTCCTGGAGAGGTCATTGAGGTGTATTGAAATACAATCACTTAAGAATGGTGGAAATTATCTACATCACCCTGTTAGAAATTCTTACTGCTTTATAATGTTTCTGGCATTAACTCATATTTAATCATTTCAAAAACACTTACATTCAAGGAACCTTCACTCTAAAGTAGTTTTTAAGTTCCAGTTGCATGATTCGTCTGCTGTGTTAATGATAATACTGGTAAATTATTTTGTCTTTTACACAGCCTTTATTTTTCTGACATATTTTCTGAGGCTAAACAATGGACAGTAATAATGTAGAGAATTTGGAATTCCCTTATAATTGTCTTTGACTCTAAGCAAAGATGCAGTCCTGTTAGCCTTGTTGATCTCATTGTTTATACTGTCCATTCTTATTTCTCAGTTGAGATTAATCCCTTTTGAGAAAAACTTTTTAATTCCTACAAATATGCTATTCTCCAAAATCCTTCCAACAACATACATGTTAGGGAAGAGTGCTTTTATTTAGTATGTATGAAATTATTAAATCCTTTTTAGATTCATTGTCAAATGGTCATAGCTGCTTAGAACTTGATTGAAGTAAGATGGTAACCAGCTATGCTCCAATGCTCACTAAACTGAGGATACTTTCTCCTTTAAACTCTTCACTTGGTATGTTGTTGGCACTCCGTTGCTTACGATATCGAGGGTTCCAATTGATCCGATCAACGGAACAGCCTGCTCGTGAAATTAACGTGCAAGTGGCTGAGCACTGCACAGACACGTGTACCCGTAACGTAGTTCTCGGGGATATTCAGCGTGACACAGAGTGTGACAAGGCTGACCCTTTGAATTACAGGCACAACAGAAACAGGAAGTGAGAGAGAGAAAGTTGTGGCGAAAGAGTACAGCAGGGTTCAACACCATCCCCTGCCGGAGCCTCGTGGAGCTTTAGGTGTTTTCGCTCAATAAACACTCACAGTGCCCAGTCTGGGAATCGAAACCGCGATACTATGACCGCGAGTGCGCTGCCCTAACACTGGGCCATTGCGCCTTGACACTTGCTATGACATTAGTTAAAAGGTATTTGTTATAAAGAGAAACTAGAATACAAGAAAAAAATGAAAATTTGTTGTTAATTAGTATCCTTAACTTAGTGCTTTTGTTATTTGCTGGAACAGCGTACTCATTAGACTTCATTTTTAATAATTACTTTATTCTGAAACAAAAACTATTAATCACCTAGTAATACCATCTGCCAGTAAAACTATTCAGTATCGTTGATCAAACTATACAAATGCCATTGATCAAAGTATAAACCTGAGAGTAATCAAATTTACAAAAAATTGACTTTGTAAGATTTATGATTCGTGTTGATACAATTATAATTAAAAGTACTGCAGATAAACCTTTTCATATATTACATTGTGTCCATTGGCACTCATGCTACAGTGTGTTTGTGTGCCATGTAATGGTTGTCTGGCCACACATTCAATCAACAGTTAACTTGTACACCAATGTAATTCTTCCTGGAAGAAGTGATGAAGTGGAATTCAAGTGATTGGGACATAACTAGTGTCCCAGTTTTGGTTCAATAGAGCCAAGATTGTTCTTATTGTATCTGTGAAGTCAATGGGGAATAAAGAAAAATTTTGGAACTGTGTGCCAAACAGGCAGGTGTATAATGAGGTAGTACTCACAAGAGGTCATTTTGTGAACAGTACAATTATGGTGAGTTTCATACATAATTATTGTTGATGAATCAAAGATACTTAACAATGTTGATTCTTTCACCTTCCTTCTCTCTCAATGAATGAAATGGCTTTGCTTTTTTTTTATTTTAGGTTTCCTACTGCTGTTCTTTGGAGCTGCTGTCTATTCCAACCCTATAGAACTTACACCGGACAATTTTCAATCAAAAGTAGTAAACAGTGATTCTCTTTGGATTGTTATGTTCTATGCACCATGGTATGATCACTTTATTTCATTCACTTATAAGTTTTCTCACATTTAAAACATTAGACAAAAGCCTACAGCATTTATTACATTCCGTTTCATTACAGTTCAGGGTCAGTAGAAGTTTTTGCCAAAATCACCATCTTTTACACTCTTAGAGATTATGTCAGTGTGTATCTCGTAACTCAAATGAAAATTCTTACCCAAAACGTCAGTCTCTACTTCATCTCACGACATTTTATTTTTGATGGAGATGATACTAGTACAGATCCATCACTAACTTACTAATTATTGTGACTGTCCTTATTTACTTTACAACTCTCAGTTGGGTTTGGGTTCATAGAAATAGTCTAAATCAACTTTGGAAGAAGCATTTGGGTCTGTAATCCTCACAAATAACATGACTCAGTAATCTAATCACATAGACAAACTAAAAGATTATATTACAGACTCATCCATCTCATAAAATATGTTTAAGATTTGAATTATTTCAAGGGCATTTATTTCTGTAATCAAAATGTTGTATCAGTTTTATCCATGATCTGGGCATGGTGTCTAATATTGATTTCAAATTTTGGCACAAGGCCAGAAATTTCAAGAGAGGAGGTTTGTCGATTACTTCAGCCCCAGTGCTCAACTGGTATTTTATCAACCCTGAAAGGATAAAAAGCAAAGTCAACCCCAACAGCATTCCATTCCATTCTATTCCATTCTTCTTCATTCAGTTTTAAGACCACTTAAAGTAGTAATGGCTTTGTCTAGTGCTGTTATGATACAGCCAATCTGAACAATCACGCGAGAGATGCCCCAAATTTATCAAGAACTTCTGTAGTAAACACCTGTGGCATAGGCACCAATATAGTCATATGAAAGTTGGCACATTGAAAGCTTGTTTATGCAGCAAGCTGCACATAAGAATGTGTTTATTTATTGCACCAGACATAATGTTGTTTTGTAGTTTTAATTATATACTATAACAAAATACAACTAAACTCTTGTATTTTACTTTTTTATTTCATTGCTAATAACTTAGCTTTTAACATCTCAACTGTCAAATATATAATAGTAAAATATTGATTTTTTTTTAAAACTATTTATTATAAGTATTTGTTTTACAGTAGTTACATTTGCAGCTGTTAAAAATTCTATTTTTCATGTCATTTGGTATGAGATTATAGCATTAGTTTTTTGTGTTTTCCCTCATTTTAGCATAAACTAAATGAGATTTCATTTTCATTTAAACCTAGTTTTCTTGACATCAACAATGTTTCTTTAACCCATTGCATTTCAGGAGACATTGCAAACCTTGTAGTGATTCATAGAAATATACTTCTATGGTTTCCTGCTCCCAGCTCATGGAAGGGTTTGAAACATTGCTATTAAAGTATCTCATAAACTTAATACCATTTCATGTATTAGCTAAGGGAGCTTCTACATAGTCATTTGACCAGCTAAATGTAACAGCCATATCTCCTAAATTACACTCTATCTTAAAACAGTGGAGTGTAATTTGACAATTCTTAAGATTCCACAATCTTCAAAACAGAAAGGATGCATCTAGATAGTCATAACAGGAATATCTCTGATGGTATGGCTGCTCAGACAATTCTACTATAGGCACAAGGCTCTGGAAGGATGAATGGCAAAGTCAACCTCAGCAGAACTTGAACTCAGAACATAAAGACGGGTGAAATGCCGCTAAGCATTTTGTCTGGACTACTAACGATTCTGCCAGCTTGCTTGCCTTCAGAAGCTACCTTCTCAAGTAATGCAGACTCATAAGGGCTGGTTTCCATGGTGTATAAATTCCCCACCTGGACGGGACACCAGTCCGTCAAAGGAATACTCATTTTTGCCAGCAGAGTGAACTGAAACAACATGAAATGAAATGTTTTGCTCAAGAACACAATGTGTCACCTGGTCCAGGATTCAAAATCATAATTTTATAATCATGAGTCCAACACCTTAACCACTAAGCCATACACCTCCACACAATTCTACTAATAATAATAATGTTTGTTTTTGGTTAATCTTTTTTTAGGTGTGGACATTGCCAATCCTTTAAACCTGAATTCGCTAAAGCTGCTGAAATTTTAAAGGTAAGCATATTTGGCATTAGAAAAAGCATCCAGCCATAGAAACTTTACCAAGTCAGACTGGAATTTGGTGCAACTCTCCAGCTTACCTGTTCTACTCTAACCCATGCTAGCAGGAAAAAGCAGACGTTAAATGATGATGATAATGCATACCAAACAATCTATAATATACGTATATACGCTAAACATACAGACACAGGTACATGGCTACAGATATATAGGCAAGACAAAAATATATACAAATGCATATATATGAAAACACACACACAAAATCTCCTGGTGTGTGCTTGTACAAGTTGTTACAGATAAAAGAAAGAAAAGGAAAAAATCAGAATAAGTTGTGGGGAGAAGAAAAAGAAATAGCAGGTCATCCCATAAGTTCTGTCCAAATTTTAAATAAAGAAAACACGTGATTAAATGTTAAATTTAATTGAAATTTAATCATCAATGTACTTTACTTGATTATCTGAGTTCCTTCCATCTATTTACAAGCTTTTTAATCCCATCAATGTAAAACTCTTTTGGTTTCAAAGTGAAGAACTATGAAATGTCAGTTTCGACCTCCTCCTGGCTTGCGAAAGTTATGTCCCACAAATGATTCTGTAAACTACGAAACAAATGGTAGTCGGGAGAATAAGGTGGATGAGGAATTTTTTCCCAACCAAGCTCTTCAATCTTCAGTGATATGATCTTTGCTGTGTGGGGTTGTGCATTGTCCTGATGAAACATCACTCCTTTTTGATTCACTAAAACGGGTCTTTCTTTCTCCAAAGCTTGGTTCAAACGCTCTAATTGCTGACAGTAGACTTGAGCATTGATTGTTGCATTAGGTGGTAACAATTCAAAGTGAATTACTCCTTTGCAATCCCATCAGATAGAGAAGAACCTTTTTTCCATGAAGTTCCCTTCTCGGTTGTGGTTGAGCTTTTCCCTTTTACCAAGCCACTGTTTACGACGTTTAACATTTTGATAGAAGATCCATTTTTCGTCACCAGTCACAAGTCTATCCAAAAAGGGTGAAATGAGTTCACGAGAATGGAGAGAAGAGCAGATGTCAACTCGGGATTTGCAGTTGCTTTCAGACAATCTATGAAGCACCCATTTTCCAAGCTTAGGAACATTTCCAAGTTGTTGAAGATGTCAATGAACAGTTGTATGGTTTGAACTAAGCTTTATTGCAAATTCTTCAACTGATAATGCAGGATTTTCTTCAAGTAATGCCTCAAGGAGCTTATCAAACTCAACTGGATGTCCTGTTCGATCTTCATCTTCAAGGCTGAAATCTCCACTTCTGAATTTTGCAAACCATCTTCTGCAAGTTCTTTCATTCAAGCATTCTTTCCCATAAACTGAGTGTATGTTTCGAGTCCCTTCGGCTGCAGAGTTTCCTTTTTTGTATTCATAAAGCATTATTTGCCATAAATGCTCTTTGGATATTTCCATGTTAGAAAGGGTTTTAATCAAAGAAGTTTTAATTTTATTATTCTGTAAAATAATATTTAATTAGTTTAAATGTACATGCATAAAAATAATTTTTAATTCCATTAGACATTCTACAATACTATTAAATTTCATTCAATTTTAAAAAGGGTAAAATCGGACAGAACCTATGGGATGACTTGATACATGAAAGAGAAACGGAAAATTAGAGAGGGAAAGGGAAAAAATAGAGGTAGAGAGAGTGAAATGATGGCATTCAAAAAGTATCTAACAAAGGTTAGATACTTCATTCAACTTGCAAAACATACACATATAAAAATGCACACATAAATTTACATGTATGTCTACATAAATACAAACATACAAATATGCTGCTTTTTAATAAAGCATATTACTCCACCTTGTTTCGCATTTATGTGCTTACTCAAGCATGTATGTATATATACATATATATACTTCTAATATAAGGATAAAAGTTTTCAAAAAAATTCTATCAGTGGCCAACATATTAAAATACCTTTCAAGTTGGAAATATAAACAATTATAAATAAGGGCAAAAGAAAAATTTTCCTATGCTGAAAAATAGACCTTAAACCACATACAATATTTTTCACCATAAATACACAGCCTGCTGAATCAAGGAAAGCAAGCTAACAGAAATTTCATCATCATTTAACATTCACCTGCTGCCTAGATTTTTACATATAGAGAAAGAGTTGAAAAAAATATCTTGACATCATGTGCTAATTGTAAACATATGTCACTGTTGAAAAAATTGACTGGACTAAAGTAAAATATTCTCTTGCTCAGAAAGAGTTCCTAGCTGTAGATCTAGCTCAATGAAATTTATCTGACCCGTGTACATATAAAAAAAAGATGATGTTAATTTAAGGTAGTGTACTATCATAGAAAAATGTTACCATTATTATAGCGATTCAAAGTCATTAATGAACCTTGCTCAATGACACATATAAATAACTCTCTGCCTTTTCTTCAAAATTAGTTACACCAGTTATTTTGGTCAATATATGTAACTGACTTCTGGTTCTGTCATCTGATTCTGCGCTTGTAACTGAGAAGATGACTAACATTTAGTTTTCTCATAATGCACACACTTAATTCTGGGGTTTAGGAGTTCTTGAAAAAGTTCATATTATATACAAATGAATAACAGAAAATTTAGGAAATAAGTAACTTAACTTATTCCTTAATTGAGATAAGAACTTGTTCATGTTAGCATGCTCTATCATTGTTAAAACAGCTATCATTATATCTCTTATTTTGATGTATTGAATCTCTTCAATCTGTGTTTTGTTTGCCTACTCCTTCACCACCACCACCAACCCCCACCCACCCCACCACCCCGCATAAGTTTCTTAGTTGTAGAACCTGTTTTTGAGAAAAGCAACAGGCTTTGCTCAAGGATGTGTATAGATAGCTCTATTTATCTTTTATTTGATATTAACATGTTTTGAGCAAAAGTTGTGTTTACAATATGACTCATGTGATCATTGCTTGATTCATCAGAAATGTGTTCTGGAAGTAAAGGTAGCAATAACAGTACCCAAAGTCCATCAGTACTGTAATGTTCTGATATCACTGAGATTTTTCACTCCTCAAGTTGAGCTCCATATTACAATTTAATCAAATATTCATCAGTTACACAATGCATTTGCAGCCTACAGGACTGAAATTGTAGCTGTACATGATATCTATTATAGGAAGTTGGGTGGTTTACAGTGTTGGTAACAGGATATAAATCAGTAGGTGACTACTTATAGTTGCCTAGTTGTGATTTTTGTACTATTAAGATGATTGATTGCAGTGGTGGTGGGCAGGGGTCTTTCAGAGGAGTGTGGAAAATAGTGTTCTCAGATACTATTAATTTATATTATAAGTATATGACTCTCTAAGGTTTATTCTTTATATATGTCTGAAAATAAATTTTAATGCTGTGTGTGTGTGTGTTTTTTTTTTTTTTTTTTTCTATTAAGGGTATTGTGAAACTTGGGCAACTTGATGCTGATGCTCACCGAGGAATGGCTGGGGAATATGGTATCCAAGGTTTCCCCACTATTAAAGTGTTTGGGCAGCATAAATCTAAGCCAGAAGATTATCAAGGTTTGTGTTTTTAAGAAACATTTTTTTAATATTATTTAAACTGCAGATGTCACCTACCTCTAGTAACATTTTTGATATCCACCTGCCACCAGAAACCCATCTTTCCCTCTCTAGTTCAAAACTTTCGGTTTATCAATGACGATGTTGACACAGGGACAAGTAGATTAGATGAAATTGACTTGGAGACAAGTAGATGTAAGCATAAAGCATTTAAACTGGCTATATCTCACCCAAATATTCTACCTGTTATATGTTCAAGCTGGCTGGATCCAACCTCTCACACCTAACATACAATGTCATTCTGAATATGGATAATCACATCAGTGAAATGTTGAAGACATGAGATAATGCATGGTTTTAATTCAAAACTTTGCGAATAAATCTACATTACATTTGACAGTGATTTGAATGCTAAAAGAATTAACAGCTGCTGTCTATGGGAATTCTTGTATACTGATGACTCCAGACACGGTAAAACCTAAAAGTAAATTTATTACAGACTAAAACTGTGTTAAACATGAAAGAAAAGTCTCTTGACTGAAGGCAAATCTCTTAAATCAAGTAAATGTATTCAATGTGAACTATAGATGCACAACACAAAGCATAGTGGGATGGTAAGCAGTCTGATAAAAAAGGGAAACTTCATATGTAACAGATGCATAGCAGCAGTCAGTTATAAGACTACTTGTGAAATGGATTCTTTCATATGCTTGGAAACATCTCTAGAAGTAGTTAATAGTCTTTGTTACCAAAATGGTGTAATCAGTAGTGGAGATGGCTCTTCTGAAAGTATAGTAATCTGAATAAGAACAGCTGGAAAAAGTTAAGATGCTGTGACATTTACTGGTATGGGTTTCTCTATGAAAGTAAAGGGTAGATTGATGCTTATATACAAAGTGCAATACTGCTGCATAGAAGCACTGTGGACATTCAATACAGCAGATTTGCAAAGGCTAGAAAGAAATGAGCCAGGCACTTGCTGCTGAGTGTGTAATGTTCATGTGCACAAAGAACTGAGAAAAAAATATATGAGGAATCAAATGTGTACAAGAGAGAAGACTCCTCTGGTACAGCATGTGATTGACACGAAAGATGTCGGCTGTATAAAGAAGTGCCAAGTGCCCCAAATTGGTGGAGTCCATGGTAGAGGGGAGACAAAGTAGTGACAACTAATCTCCTGAAGGAGTTGACTAAGGATCATGGCGAGTGGTGATATGTCATGCTAAAGATGATGCACCTGTAGTAACGCCGTGCGCATGCGTGGAATTCAACAACCAAGCTTTCCCGCTTCATTCTGCCTCTTTCTTGCTGGCCAGTGATTGAGCATGGACGTGTTTAGCTGTCTCTCTCCATCTTTCGAACTTACGCTAGACAGCTGGCTTACATCTACATACCAACGTCCCAACAACCATGCTCACACACACAGAAGACATAACAGTAAACAAGAGCTAAAGATGTATATATATTCCACCTTAAATAAATGTTGTTTAAGTTGATAGTCTGGAGTTCAGCGTTCCGTTATATTCTTAATATTATATAGGAAAGTCAGGTATACATCTAATGATGTATAACCCACTTTCCTATACACCTATCTGCACAGACGTTGCCAAACGGATGTTAAAAATGTTGAGGATGGGGAAAAAGAGATAAAGGAAAAGCAGAAGAAGAAAGGCTATTGGGTACCATAGGGATGAAGGATGGGTGAGAGAGGCTTGAAAGAAGAGGGTCTGTAGAGACGGGAGAAGAGCACGCAAAGAAAATTATATCTTAAATATGTGCAAATATTGTTTTTTTATTTAGTTTGGTATATTTATATGCACAGTTAGGAAGGGCATCCAGCTGTAGAAACTCTGCCAAATCAGACTGGAGCCTGGTGTAGCCATCTGGTTCACCAGTCCTCAGTCAAATCGTCCAACCCATACTAGCATGGAAAGCGGACGTTAAAAGACGACTACAGTATTTTAGTCATGTTAGAAGGCCAATGAAAGGTAACCTAGATGGTCATGTAAAGAGAGCCAATGTAAAAATGACATTTGAAGTGATATGTAAGGTAATAATAGGGGTAAAAAAAAAAGCATCCCTTTAAGAACAGCAATGCATGTATCTGAGAAATAATTTAAACTACCCATAGTTTTAGATTTTCTTGTGTAATTAGTTGTCACATGAGTAGGCCACTTGTTTGCGTAATAGTTCATTTATAAACTTGATAATGTGCTTATGATATCAGAAAATATTTATGGTTTGTCTTTGAAGGTGGTCGAACTGCAAATAGTGTTGTAGAAGCTGCCAAGAAATATCTGTCTAATATGATATCTCAACGAACACGTGGTGGCGGTGGTGGCAGTAGCAGTGGTGGTGGCAGCAGTGGTGGACATAAGGTTTGTATTTATTGAAATAATCTTTGTTGGTTTTGGCTTGATTTTGTTTACAGTATTTAAAATTAAAATTAGGAGTAATCTATTTCTGGAACTTTCTTACAGTGTTTCAAAATAAACTAAATTCTAAGATGTTTGAAATGCAATCTTTTCAATTTTTTAAATGTAATTAGAAAGCAATTTTGGTCTTTGTAACCAAAAACTGTCCTTGAATTGCTTGTGCTACATTCCTAATAATTTCTCTCTCTCTGGACCTTCCTTTAATTGCAACCAGATTTTGCAGGGTAAAAAAGATAGAAACAGAAAGTGAGATATCAACTGTCTCACACAGCCCTTGCCACTGATTAAAACGAAATAAGTATTTTCATAAGACACACAACCACATATTTATAGGAGAGAAATAAGGTTGTTGTTAAAACATCTCTGAAAAGCACTCTCATAATGAATTTTTATGTAGAGATCAAATATCAAAATAATTTCTCTGAATAGACTTTAACCATTTAAGCCATTTAGATTTTGTGGTTACGGGAAAATCTTATGTATAGTCTAATTACCATATTTAAAATTTATCTTTTTGTGTTTTATATATTTAACAACTAAAATGTTTCAGTCATATAGTTAAAGTGTAACTTGAAGCAGCTGTTAATTAATTAAGCAAATTTATCATCATGTAAACTACAATACGTAACTAATTGTTCAGATTTCATAATTTAATGATTAAAACTGAAGCTAATTTTTTTGTTACTGGTCGCTAGATTATGTTTTCTTTTACATATCTTGCATTAAATGTTTGCTATTTGACTTTATATAACTATTATCCATCAAAGTGTCATTATCATTTGATTAATGAAGCAGGAGATGGTTATGATTAATTTTCATGCTTTGCAGCTGCAATTCAAAACCAGGTTATCGACTCTATATTCCAAAACTTTACATCTTTATGCTATCCATAACATTACTTTCCTCATATTAAAGGTCTCAGTTGCTTGTAAATTCTTCATTGCATGAAGAAATATTGTTTCAAATTGAAGTTTTGTGTAAAACAATTCAGTTTACATTGAACTGAGTTACTGTTCTCCTTAGATAAGTGTATCTAATTGAAATCTGTGTACTCCTTGTTCTTATCAATAATATCACCTGTGTTGGAGATGTTAAACTGTTACAATAAACATCATAAACTATCACTTGTGTCTACTCTTAACCCAAGAAGCATTTCACTGGTTACTTACACAAGTTTCACTTCACATCCAAAATCTAACACAAATGATCAGATCACTTCAATCAATATTTTTGTCAGTTCTGTATGGCTGGGAGTAGCCAAACAATGAATAAGGAACTATATGAACAGCAGAGCAAATAATAACATTTTTGGCCTTTTATGTTCAAGCCCCAATGGGATTTGAATTTTGCCCTCAAGGTAGAGAAGTACCCATAACACAATGAAGACAGTACAATTCATTGTGAAAATTAGTTTATTTAAGCAAAAGGATATATCTTTACTGGATCTTGGTATAAACGGTTTTATTTATTTCTCTCATTTCAGACAGGCAGTGCTGATGATGTTATTGAGCTTACAGATTCCAACTTTGAAGAGATGGTATTGAAGAGTGATGATATGTGGCTGGTTGAGTTCTTTGCTCCTTGGTGTGGCCATTGCAAGAATCTTGCACCTCAGTGGCAAAGTGCAGCTACTGAATTGAAAGGCAAAGTTAAGTTAGGTGCTCTCGATGCTACTGTCCACACATTAACTTCTGAGAAATATGGTGTAAGTGTTTAATTTTTATATCCTCTATTCATCTTCTGTTGTAGCAAGGGATAGTCAAATGATGAACATCCGAGAAACCAGCTTTCCACATGCTAGTCTATTAAAACCTTTTAACCATGAGATCATTTGTGCTTAGTCTTGCTAGTTAATGAGACACTACCATTTAGTTTTTCAATGCTTACTACAATAAACTTTATTTCCTCATGCTACTTGTAAACAATTCAGTGTCTAGAATGCATCAGCTGAAAATTGTTTTTGTTATTGAGAAACATATATTTTCTCATTACTTGGCTTCTTATCAAGTAATTGACTAATTTATGTTGTTTTTGGTTTATATGAAGTGTATGTTTTTTAAGAATATAGTGATTGCGTAATTGTATTATTATAATGACTATAGTGCACCTGACCTAGGTACATTACTATTGCTCTAGTTTGTCTGAATTTGAACAAATTTGTCTCTAATCATAAATGTGTGTTTCTTTTTCTTTCAGATCCGTGGTTTCCCAACAATTAAGTTCTTCCCAGCTGGTGTGAAAGATGGTTCTGCTCAAGAATATGATGGTGGCCGGACATCTAGTGATATAGTTGCTTGGTCATTGGAAAAAGTAGCTGAGAATGTCCCTGCACCACCAGTCAATGAGGTAAGCTCACTTTATTTTCTAGCATATATTGAATGATTTATGTTTGCAACTTGGAAGTTAGGAATGCATGACAAAATATTTAACTACTAACAGTTGACAATTACTTTATCTAAAAACCTGTTGATTTAAGCATATTGTTTATTTGAAACGTGCTGCAAGAAAATCAATTTATAATACTTCAAAATTGTTTTTGTCAATCAGGTTCACTGTATTGAACTTACAAACTTTATAGTTCGATTTTTGTAAATCTTCTAAATTTATATTTTCTTTAATAGAAACTTGCTATGAGGTTTAAAGAACTTATTTTTTTTAATACAAGCTTTATTCAAAAAAAGGCTGTTCTTTATTAAATAATTGAGAGTGACTTGGGTATCTAATATTTTTTTAATACTAATATTATGTGTTGTCTTCAGGTAATTACTGCCAGTGTGCTCAAAGATGCTTGTGAGAAAAGCCAGCTGTGTGTAATTTCCATCTTACCAGTCATCTATGATTGCCAGTCAGAGTGTAGAAACAATTTTATTTCCATAGTGGAAAAAATGTCAGAAAAATACAAGCGAAATCTTTGGGGGTAATTTTTTTTTTTTTTTTTTCCCTCTAACTTTGATATGTGTAATGTCTCTAATCTCTCTAACCTTTCTTGCTATGTTAGTTTCTTCAATGCATAACATCTATGGGGAGGAAAAGACTGAGTTCACACAAACAAAACATTCCTTTTGATCAGCAGTGCATAATTCAAAATTTCATTTCCCTGTCTTGAATTAAAATAGACTGGATTTGTCGCCTTTTATTTTCACCTGTTAGTCGGAAGTTTTGTGTGGTTTTACACTCTTGAGAAAATATTTTAAGTTTTGAGATTTTATATAAATGTAACTTCTTGAGAAAATTTTGCAGTATGTTTTGTCAAAACATTATTAATTACAATCATTGTTATAGTGTTAATGATTTGGGATGACAGACAAAATACTTTGTACTTAAAACTTCATCTCTGTTTTCTGAGTTCAAATCCTGCTGGGCTTCAGATGATTTCATTCTTCTAGAATTGATAAAATAACTACCATTCTAATTATATTATTGATATAATGAATTTATACCCTCTCCCCAAATTCAAACACTCTGCCTCTTAGCAGAACATTTTACATATCTAAAAAAAATGCAATAATCTCTGTGAATCTTTTCAATGTATGCTGGCGTAGAAAGCCTATGCTTCAAATTAATCTTGCTTTTCTAATGATAATTTTTTACTTATTTAACATCTGAATTTTTCCTGTACTCATAACAGTAATTTTGAACTATATTTCTCCTCTTCACTTCTCTTAATTTTAATCCTCTTTTTTATTTTCTCTTTCAGATGGGTTTGGGCTGAAGCTGGATCCCAACCCCAGTTAGAAGAAGCATTTGGTATTGGAGGGTTTGGCTACCCTGTGAGTAATTTGACTTATTATTTCAACATCAACTTTTGATTAAAATCTCTTTCAAAACTCTTGTGTGGAAAAATATACATTAACGCATTATACCACCAAAAAATTCGTAGACCTATCAATTGCATTCAAGATGTCAACAGCTTACTTTTGATAAATGAAATCTTTGTATTAACTATGAATAGAGTACATGCAAGATAAACACTGCTAAGCATCAGCTGCTTGTGATGACAGTGGAAGATAACCATGTTAAAGGAAGATCATGAATGCAGATCTGGGAATGTTAGTGCATGTTATCAAAATAATACAGTTTGCATGTCAATTTAAAGAGTTAGGCAAAACGGTATTTGCTACAAGTTAATTTATCTAAAAGTAAAGTTATTGATAAAACATTGCTGGGTAAAATTTATACATGTTTAGACGTTTGTTTTCAGGCAATGGTTGCTTTGAACTATCGTAGTATGAAATATTCTCCACTTAAAGGATCATTCTCAGCATCAGGGTTGAATGAATTTTTCAGGTAAGTTGAAACCAATTTATTTTGGGTGAGATGGATTTTGTTGATATAATTATACATCGTATCAGTGTGGAAATCTGAGCTTGTAGGTTTTTAATTATCCAGATCAGCTACAAAGTACATTGCTCGTTTTCAATAGAAATAAAGGAGAAATATAATAGTCAGTAATGGGGGGTGGGGGTCTTTTTTGTTATTTTAAAATTTATTTTGTGTTACTATGTGAACAAGTTAGCATCATGCAAAGTGTAATAAAAACTAATTTGGACATTTACACTACACTAGTTACAGTCAGACTCATGTCTTAACATTTCTTAAGCTTTTTTTCCTCCCCTGCTGATGTTTAATGATGTTTTACAGAGACTTGCTGTATGGAAAGTCTTCAACTGTTCCACTTCGAAATGCCAAACTACCTGAAATTTTGAATATTGATGCATGGGATGGGCAAGACAAAGAAGTATGTATATCATTTCTGTTTTATTCCATAATTATATTGTTACCTCAAGTTTGAAATATTTTTAGATAAAATGTCCTAGTTTAAATGCAGTTGGCTTAATAAAATATACATTAGTTGGAAAATGAAGTAAGTATTTAGAAATTTATACTTTGTGTTGTATTCTCTCAGCAAATAAAAAGCAAGATATTAAACTTATGTGTAAAATTAAAAAGATCTTGTATATGGTGCAAGTAAGTTACTGCCTAGAATCACCCTACCATTAGTGAGTACTATAAGTATAAGGTAATAGGTAACAGTGTGTGTAACATGTATGTATACACAAACCTTGAACAATGTTGGCTTGCATTCGTCTATTAATTATTGAGGCAGTGAGGTTGCAGGATCATTAGCACACTAGATCAAATGCTTAGCAACATATGTTCTGGTTTCAAATTTTGCTGAGTTTGATTTTCATTCTCTTGGGGTCAATGGAGTAAGTATTGGTTGAACACTGGGGTTGATGTTGTTGACTAAGCCCTTCACCAAAATTTCAGGTCGAAGGGCAACCAGCTGTAGAAACTCTGCCAAATCAGATTGGAGCCTGGTGTATCCACTTGGTTCACCAGTCCTCAGTCAAATCGTCCAACCCATGCTAGCATGGAAAGCAGACGTTAAATGATGATGATGATGATGTGCCTATAGTAGAACATATTGTTGTGAATATAGCTAACAATCAGATTGTCATATTACACTTAAAAATGTTTTTAAAGTTAATAATTTAGAGATAAGACTAAAAACTGTACAAATGCATCTGCTGCTCCCTTTGTCTCCAGTACCCATGTAAGATTTTCTAATGCTGAACTGGGTAAGGTGTTTAGCATAGAGTATGGAAATTGCATAGTAATATGCATGAGTGAGCTATGTGGCCTTAATTTGAAGAGGTCTTGATCAGCTAGCTGGTTCAGAAAAGGCCATTATTGAAGTGAGATGAGATGGATGTAAAGGTATATCTGTAGGCTAAAAATTAAGATTATCTTTTCTTTTGTGGCATTTCCTTTTTTTTTTTTTTTTTTTTTTTTGAGAAGTGTTGAGATTATCTGTCCCTCTTTTTGAAGCCGAGATAATTTCAAATCAATCAAAAATCTGTATTATGCTATGTATTTGCTGTCTGTTTTGTACGTTATGCTTATGCCAAGAGAGGTAATAACACGAATATAAGAAAGATGGATCTATTTTAAAACGGGGGCCACATTTTTCATTAATGTTTTACATAGTGTTTTTGGTACGGAAAGACTTTCAAACTTCGTATACTTATCTATTTTGTGTTATAGAACAGAAAAATATTTTTGTATTCGAATTTATTTCATGTAAAAAATTGTCTTATTTAGATAATTTCAACCAATCACTGACAAGTATTCAGTTGTTTATATTTACTCCTTTGGCTGATTAAGCGATGTAAAGCGTATTTAATCTCCATACTTTCATTTTATTTGCTTTTTTCATTTTAAATTTGCTTTAACCCTAACCTTAGGGTTAGGGTTAATTGTTTCAGAATCGTTTGTTTATGTAGTCGGCACTTAATGTATATCGGCTGAATGGACGTCTGATTGGTTGAAATTACAGAAATACAACTTTAACATGGAATAACTGATGGATTTCTTTTTTTTTTAAGAAGACTAAGAGAAAAAGATGTTTTATATGACACATTCTACCAGTGTTGCAAGTTTCAAAGTGTTTCGTTAATGAAAAATGTGGCCCCCGTTTTAAAAAAGATCCAGAAAGATTTCTATTCTGCATTTGTGAGTTGAAATCACAGGCACAGTCAAAATGTTTAACATAGTGAAACAATGTCATGAAAATTTATAAAATTATGCATTTAAAGATATATTGATTGATAGTTACATTAAAGTGAAATAACTTTAGTAAATAGCTGTGGATGTTACTTTTATCGTTCTCCTGTTCCAGACCAAAAGCTGTAGCTATGCTTGGGCACTGCGATAATTTTTTTTTTTTTTAAATACTTCACAGTATTATGAGAGTAGACAGATACAGAGGGGAATGCAGACATGGTAGTTAATTAGCTAGGTAGCTACATTGGCGAATTTACAGATATGCTGATAGATATATCAATAGATATGGAACTGAACTGAAATGAAAATAAATTGGTATATAACTTTCATTTAGCCTTGGTGGTTGGACAGTAAAAGATGTAGTTTTATAATTTCCCTTATCCTTCGATTTAGCTTGCAATGAGCACTTCTTAATACTGTCCATATATTGTGAAGTATACTTAAAAACATACTTTATAAGAAAATTTCTTTCTCTCTCTCTCTCTCTATCTATATATATATATATATATATATATAGATAGATGGAGAGAGTATACAGAAATGTTTTATTTTAATTCATCTTTTATTTCCTTAAACTATAAAGCACACATCTGTGAAACATTAAAAAAGGGAAATAATTGGAACCTAAGTTTATTTTGATTAAATGACAGGATTTCAAAAGAATCTTTTGAAATTCCTTGTGTTTAATATAGCATATATTCAAATATGCTGACTTACACTGGAATTTCCACAGGTCCTGCTAGTTTTAAATGATTATCTAGTGTAAGAAAAGAAGTTTTAATACCCTTAAAACCAATTAAGAAATTTATCCTGAAGTAAAGGTTTTATAAGCAAGATTTCAATGGAATTGTTAAATCAGTTGGGTATTAAAATCGTGAGTTTAAGTCACAAGACTTTGATCTCTCACATTACTGGCTCAGGCCATATATGGCTGTTTAACAAGGGTCTGATACAACAGTAGATAAGTCAATCTTGATCTAGCAACTAAGTTTGTTGTTGGCACTCTGTCGCTTACGACGTCAAGGGTTCCAGTTGATCCGATCAATGGAACAGCCTGCTCGTGAAATTAACGTGCAAGTGGCTGAGCACTCCACAGACACAGGTACTCTTAACGTAGTTCTCGGGGATATTCAGCGTGACACAGTGTGACAAGGCTGACAGAAAATAAGAGTGAGAGAAGGTTGTGGTGGAAGAGTACAGCAGGGTTCGCCACCATCCCCTGCTGGAGCCTCGTGGAGCTTTATGTGCTTTCGCTCAATAAACACTCACAACGCCCAGTCTGGGAATCGAAGCCGCGAGTCCGCTGCCCTAACCACTGGGCCATTGCGCCTCCAGCAACTAAGTATCTAAATTTTTTAATTAATATGTTAGTTTTTTTGAAAAGCACATTTCTTGTTTGTTTTGTTTTCTTTGAATACATCTTTGTATTTCTTTCTTTTACAGCTTCCTCAAGAAGAAGACATTGATTTAAGTGATGTAGAATTAGATGATCTTGACAGCAAGCCCAAATCTGAACTATGAATTGTCAGCCAGCTATTTTTCCTTAAAGGAGTTGCAGGGCAGATTTGATGATCTCTTTTAAAACAGCTCTAGTGCCAAGACTGGTTTTCAATGCTGTTTTGCTTCAAACAACACCAAATGGTCGTGTATATTTTTAATTACATTTTCATCTTAAAAATATACAAACCAAAGAAATAGCTCAATCCTCTGCCTTTTCCTTCTGTTTGAGAGTAATTATAATCTGAAATTTTCCTTAGAAAATGGCTGAAAGCTGTTAATTTTCTTGACAAAATTTTTATCTATTATAATGTGGTTGTTATTATTTCTAATTTTAACAAGCAATATTCTACATCAGATCTAAGACTACATGGGCATTTACATAAGGCAGACTGAAGAAAACCTTTTTTATTGTTTTTCTTTATTCTTTACCTTATTGATCTGCCTTGATAGCTATCTCTGTAACTCTTCCTTGCAACCAGTTTCAAGACATTCAGCATCATCTTGTTTTCTGACCACTAATGTTTGTGTCCTTATGTGTATTGTTTTCTATACATATATGTATGTATATAGTGTGTCATTTGTTAGTTTTTGTTTTGTTTTTTTTTCCCCCATTCAGTGTTTACATCATTTTTTTTTTTTTTTTGTGTCCAGTTGTCTTAAAATTCTGTATAGATCTGATGTGCTGGCTCAGTTGCCAACAATATCATTTCAGCCTGGACTTCAACAAACCTCGTATCAAGTGCTATGTACTTGCTCATTTACTGAATAAATTTGGTATAAAAAACCTATTCTTTCTTTGATAACTCTGTCTTTGTGTTTATTATTTCCTAATAAAATCATTGCCAACTTAGCTTATAAAAACAACTATCATAAAACGAAAGGCAATCATCTTTGAAATTTTCACAATCTTTACATTACTAATGCCCTCTGGAAAAGCTTAAACATCACAACTTCCCTTACTGCCTCTCCACTCATCCTAAAATATAACACTTTTATTCTACAAAGGTGAAATATTAAGCTAGATAACTGACAAATAAAAGTTAATATATTAAACTAAATTCATTACTGTATAACAGTTTTTCTTAATAGGTCTTATTTGATCCCCAGTGTGCCTTGAAGTGAGAAGGATTGGGAATCACTGAGTATAGCTTGTGTTAATTTACTCTGACATTTATAGGCAATTCAAACTAAATTTCATATTCTGTATTCATAGAGGTTTACATTAAATATTTCATGTAATTTATGATCAAACTATGTATCACATTTTTTTTTCTCCATTTGTATACATTTTAAGAGATGTGATAGTCACAGTTCTTGGTCTTGGGTCTAAACAAGTGAGAGCAGGTATGGACATTTGGTGAAAGTTTTTTTTCAAATTCCTGTGGCTCCAGGTTCAAAAACCGAATCTTTTTGGTACTTGACAAGCTGTGACTTCTTCCCTTTTTTTTTCTCCCCACCCCCCACCAGTCTCTGGAGTTAATAGATGGGTGAAAAACATAGACTTTCTAAATAGAATATAAGCTGTATATACTTGTAAAGTGGTTAGAACATCGGGCTCACAATCATGAGGTAGTGAGTTCGATTCTTGGACAGGACTTTGTTGTGTTCTTGAGCAAGGCACTTTATTTCACGTTGCTCCAGTTCACTCAGCTGTAGAAATGAGTTGCGACGTCACTGGTGCCAAGCTGTATTGGCCTTTGCCCGTTCCTTCGGACAATATCAGTAGCATAGAGAGGTGAGGCTGGTATGCATGGGTAGCTAGTCTTTCAAAAATAACCTTACTCAGACTTGTGCCTTGGAGGGGAACTTTCTAGGTGCAACCCCATTCATGACTAAGCATTTGTGCTGAACCAACTGAAGAGGATGTAGCTTTCCCAGCAAGAGGCATCTTATTTAGGAGTCCTGGTTACTCCCAAATCACAAACAAACCTTGTCTAGTGTTAAGACGATTTTGTGTTCAGAAAAACAATCCTTTTGTGTGTTTAGGCCAAGCAAAAATAACTTCATTCTATTTGAACACTACCTCAACCAGGCCCTTGAGTGCCTTTAGTGGAGCTTCCTCTAATACAAAAATGCAGAATAAGCTTCCAACCAGGAGATGACAATAATCTATTGATGTTCTGACTTCTATTGTACCTACTTTTTTTGTAATACCACACTGATTGTCAAAAAGGCACACTGGAAAAAGTGTCCCAAATAAAAGTTTGCTACTAGATAGGACAGGGACCCAGCCCTGTAAATAACACCATGGGTAGCTGGCATATAATATGTATCCTCTGGTGTTCCAGAGAGCAATCAATTTTGAGAAACCCTACCTGTACTCACCAACATCCTTGTGAGCTACCTACCAAAATTAAAGTAATAGTTAGCCACTGCTTACAACTGGCATCCCCTCCTCCACCACCATGAAATAGAAGTTATTTATAAATTTCATAGACAGAAGAAAAAAAACCGTACAACCAGATTAGTTTCAATCCTGTACTTAGATTTTTTTTAATAAATTAGATAGACCAATTTGTCCATAAAACACATTCTTGGCAGGTCAAGAAATAAATTACTGGTGTATTAGTATTTTGTTTAAATGCTATAATATACTGCAGAATGCCAAAAGGTTTTTAGCTAATTCTGTAAAAGACACCTTGCTTGTTTATACAATATCTTTGTTTAGTCAATGATAAAATCACAAAACACTTGATATTAGTTCAGCTGGTCCTGTGTTTTCTACGTGTGCATAAGAATGTGTTTTCATCTATTTATACGTATAGGGTTGGCTAAAATCTACATGTATATTTTGCAGTATAACAGCATTAAATATATGACTACAAATCACTTGAATTATAAAATATCCAACATACTTAATTTCTGAAACCTAATAATGCCATCCCTGAAGAGTTCAGCTTCAGTATTACTCACATTTCATAACATTATATTGACGTTACTAACTTACATGATTTTGTTAGGAAAAAAAGGGAGAGGCAAAGTAGATGAGATCAGGAGTTTGTCACATGCCAGTGCCACATTAAAAGCACCTAGCTTACACTTTAAGGTAGTTGGCATAAATAAGGAAGGGTGTCCAGCCATAGAAACCAAGCCAAATATAACTGGAACCTGGTGCAGCTCTCCTGCTTGCCAGCATAGAGAACAGACGTTAAAAGATAATGGTGAAGTGAGTTATCTAGAAATAACTTCAAGATACCAGCTTTTCTGAGAATTATAGTTCACCAGTATAATAATATTACGTACTTATCCACAAAATATAACTACAGATAACGAATAGCTTTGGGTTTGGGAGGCTTGTATAGATGATCATCTAGGAGTCATTAGCAAAATAGACACTAAATTAATTTAACTGCTATTTAAACACAACAACAACAGTAACCAACAACAATCTGTTTATTCTCTACTGATCTTGGTAAAATGAATAACGCCTCAGAGAAACTTTGCACAATTTGTCAGACTAAAAATATATTGAAAAAAAATAGAAAAAAGGCCATGTTAGATCATCATTTGGACAACTAACTGAGAGGTCTTGAACAAAAAATTTTTTTAAAAAAGCCATATGATTTGATAAACTGCCGATTTTAGAATTGATGAATAGAAAACAAACCAAATGATGTACAGATGAAATTGATGCAAACAAATAAGATTAATTCTTGGTTTGTGTTCTAATCTGAAATTTGTGCAGTAAAATCCTGTTTTGTTTTGTTATATATTTTTTACCATTTTGATTTTTTTGTTTGCAAGATCAAAGCAGACACGAACGAAATTAAAAAAAAACAAAAAAACAAAAAAACACAGCCACAAACACAAAGCAAAAACTAATGATTAACTTTGTGTAAAGTTAAACAGCAAAACAAATATAATAAAAGCTGTGTTTGATATAAAGTATATGAGCCTCAACAAGAGATGAAGAGCCAGCAAGCAGAAAGTAAGACAGCAGGACATAATTCTTTACTTTTTCTTTTTTTTTTTTTTGTTAACAATTCAAGCACTGATTCTTGTAATGCACAATTTAACTGAACAAATAGTTGCACTGCTCCAAATTTCATATGTAAATGAAAATTCACACACATACATACTTGCATGTGTATATATATATATATATATATATATATACACACACACACACATATATACTCAGACACACACACAATTAGACACACTAATCTCTCGCTCTCGCGTTTTATACATATACACACATACACACTTCTACATAAATACATAACATTCATCCAGGTTAGATCAACACTGGTGTGATTAATCTATATAGTAATATTAGCCATTGTTCAGCTTCATAAAGCCATGGGAGAAGGAAAAAGACACATGTGTCCCAGGCACAAGTGTGTTTATGTCAGTGTACAGTCAATTTATCGCCACTACCATCAACCAAGACGAGTTGCACCGTAGTTGTTACCCCATATAAACATCTAACGTGGGGATAAAAATAAATAAAATGAAGGGCCTAGCAATAGGTGGAAAATTGAAGGTGTCATTTCACATCTGCAACATTATGTTCACGTCAAGAGGCGTTGATCTGTATTTAATGTGTATTGTAAAGTGACAGGACAAGCAAGCACAGCTTCAGCACGAGCCCCTTCAAGTGTTACACAGTTAAGCTGTGGGACTAAACCCCCAATTTCAGAAAGATGGCCACCTACTCTGTCCCCATCATCTATGCTATTACTATCTGTCGAGCCTAAGCCCGTATCAGATAACATTGAGTGTCGTAGAGCAAAATGTTCAGGATGTAATTCTAATACGGTCTTTGCACCACCAGAACCAATTCTTGTTCCTATACTGCTTCCAGCCATACTATCTTCATTGGTACCAATTTCAACCTCATTCATCACACTGTTTAACGGCAAATTCCGATGAAGTCGTTTATATTCTTTATCTCGGTCTTTTTCTTTTTGGCGCAGTTCATTATTCTGTTGACGAGAGATTTTTCTTCGGATCCTATCCCGACGTCTTTCACGTTCTCTGTAGTTGGGATCAGCTCTCATCATGCGCATCCTTGCCTTGGCCTTCTCCTTTTCTTTTGCTCTAAAAATAAATGAATTAATTGAATAAATAAATAAAATAAACACAAAAAGTAATTTAATTCATTTTATATGAACTTGAGAAATAATATTAAACATCATAAGTACCCATTTGAAACTGAAAGGAATAAGAGAGCGACTGAAGGGACTCAAACCACATATTTATTGCTTGCCATGCAATGAATCACATTAGCAGTTACACTACAGGGTATAACTGTTACAAAACTAGGTTTTAGCCTTCTAACTAATACTTTATATTAGTTGGCTGCAAACCAGTGGTGACTCAACTAGCAGATGAGTAGGCTAACTCCAATTTTTACAAAATTCAGCCCTTAAGACAGTAATATATCAAAATATAATAAAATCAGAGGGTCACATATCATAAATCTATCATGACAAATCTTACAAGGATTACTCAGCAGTAACATCTACAAAGAATCCTCAAGAACCTAACAAAACCTTCAACAAGTACAAGAACAGCAACCTTAATGAAGCTGACCCAATGAAGAAATTTCTATTCTGTCACCCACCCTGCTAATAATAGCAGTTCAATCTCTCTCAAATGACACCATAACATTTTGCATGGCTGTGTGGTAAGTAACTTGCTTACCAACCCACATGGTTCTGGGTTCAGTCCCACTGCATGGCACCTTGGGCAAGTGTCTTCTACCATAGTTTCGGGCCGACCAAAGCCTTGTGAGTGGATTTGGTAGACGGAAACTGAAAGAAGCCTGTCATAAATATATATATGTGTGTGTTTGTCCCCCACCCCCACCATCGCTTGACAACCGATGTTGGTGTGCTTACATACCCATAACCTAGCAATTTGGCAAAAGGGACTGACAGAATAAGTACTAGGCTTACAAAGAATAAGCTCTGGGGTCGATTTGTTTGATTAAAGGTGGTGCTCCAGCATGGCCACAGTCAGATGACTGAAACAAATAAAAGAACCAAAGAATGTAGTCCGAGACATTCAAAGCTACAGATTTTAGCATTCAGGGTTGATGAACCAAAATAACTTCAACAAGACCTGTTGAGGCAAGTGAAATCAAAATCGAAATCGAATCAAATTCGACGACTGGCACCCATACCAACTTTTCCTTCATTGAACACTAAACTCTGCTTGCAAAGACCTGTTGAGGCAAGTGAAATCGAAATCGAACCAAATTTGATGACTGGCACCCGTGCCAGTGGAGCACTAACAGCACCATCCAAGCGGGATCATTGCCAGAGCAGCTGCTTGGCTTACGTGCCAGTGGCATGTAAAAAGCACTATTTGAGCGTGATCATTACCAGCGTCGCCTTACTGGCACTTGTGCCGGTGGCACGTGAAAAAACATTCGAGCGAGGTCGTTGCCATTTCCATTGGACTGGCTCCCGTGCAGGTGGCACTTAAAAAACACCATTTGAGCCTAGCCATTGCCAGTACTGCATGACTGGTCCTTGTACCGGTGGCACGTAAAAGCACCCACTACACACTCGGAGTGGTTGGCATTGGGAAGGGTATCCAGCTGTAGAAACTCTGCCAGATCAGATTGGAGCTTGGTACAGCCATCTGATTCACTAGTCCTCAGTCAAATCGGCCAACCCATGTTAGCATGGAAAGCGGACGTTAAACGATGATGATGATGATGAAGGATAAGCACTGTCACAACATTAACCATTAACCACAGAATAACAACACTATTTCTTGCAACAGAACTTCCTTATTGATAAACGAACAAATAGATCCAAAAATGAAATCATCACCATCATCATTTAATATACATGTTCCATGCTGGTATGGATTTGATAGTTTCAATTGGTTTAAGGACTACATCAAGCTCCAGTGTCTGCTTTGGCATGGTTTCAATGGCTGAATGCCCTTTCTAATGCAACCACTTTATAGCAAGTACAGAGTGCTCTCATTTGTGCCGCCAGCACTAGTGAAGTCACCATTCAGCTCACATGGCTATGAACCCCAAGGAAGTGGGGGTCAGCTTTAAGCTAGGAGATGAGAGGTTAAAGTATAAGCAAAGGGGACAGAGCAGGTTCTTTTTATAAAGGAGCTACATGACTACTCACAAGTAGGTAAAGCTGCAATAAAATAAGAATTCATAAACCAGTTACAGTAGAACATACTTGTACTGTCAGATGTTAGAAAGTAAGTAATGCTTCATAGATGAGATTAATATAGGGAAAGTAAGCCTCTATATGGTTTCTTGACCTGCTAGAAATAACAAACAAATCACCTTCAAATTACAGCCCATCATCTAAAAGAAGAAACGACAGACAGAGTAGTGTAGTCCTAGTTACACTATGCTTGAAAAAAATGACAGGTACGGTCACAACTAGAATGCCTTCAATTGTAGTTTTGAAAAATCGCAGCTGAGTGAGAGCTAAACAACATTAGGATAAATCATTATTATCATTGTTTAATGTCCTCCTTCCATGCTGGCATGGGTTGGATGGTTTGACAGAAGCTGGCCAGGCAGAAGACTGCACCATACTTTTGTGTTTGTTTTGGCATGGTTTTTTAAGCTGGATGCCCTTCCTAACACCAGCCACTCCGCAGAATGGGTTGAGTGCTTTTTACGTGGCACCAGCACAGGTGAGGTCAGTTTTGACATGGTTTTTCCAAATGCCAACCACTTACAATGTGGATTGGATGCTTTTCTAAGTGGCACTTGCACTGGCAGGGTCACCAAGGAACTTTGCAACACAAGGAATCTTTGAAAGGGGAAGGGGCATAGGAGGATGTGATCTTGTGCCAGATGATGGAAGGTTAGAGTGTGACAGAGAGACAGAAACAGATGTCTTGCTGTAGAGGAGGTACATGGTTACCCTACCAGAGAAAGAGGGGGAGGTGAAAGATAGATAGAGAGAAAGGGAGAGAGGGTTAACAAGAAAGAGGAGAGAAAACAGGTGTGCTACTGTAAAGGAGATATATATGGTTACCTAGCAGGAGGGGAGAGCAAGAAAAGAAGAGAGAGAGAAAGTGATCGAGAATGAGGGCAGAAACAGGTGTGCTGCTGCAGATACGTGGTTACCAGAGAGAGAGATAGTGGGGGGAGAAAGAGTCAACAAGAAAAGGGACAGGAACAGGTATGCTGCTGTAAAGGAGATACATGGTTACCTAGTAAGAGAAGGAGACAGTGATCAAGAATGAGGGCAAAAACAGGAGTGCTATTGTAGAGGAGATACGTGGTTACCCAGCAAGAGGGAAGAACAAGGAAAGAGAGAACATGCAGATAAATTGCTATTTATAAACAGCTGAAGAAACATTCATCATCATCATCGTTTTAACATCCACTCTTCTATGCTTCATATTATGAAGGAAAAGGTTGTTTTCAACCAAGACCTAACTATAGTTGATGGAATTAACAGATTGTGAGTTACTGAAATTAACAAAATAAATATTGCAGAATGAGACAGAAGCAATTCTAAAAGATGAAGTCTTCAGTGACATGACAGTGTTAATAAATTAGAAGATTATCATAAGCTATTATTGCTATCAACGTTGATAAAAGCACGAATGTTATACTAATTCCTTACATTTACATTGTACTTCTAAATAGAAATTGTTTTAAGAGAAGGGAAATAACAATGAGAACATTAAGTTCGAACCACAAAACGTTGCCAAGAGTGGTCTACCTTACCTATACATTGGATTCGCTCTCTGTTCACGTTTCTTGATTTTGTCACGTTCGCGTTTCATCATATCTTTTGATAGCACGTTATTATCTTCCATGGTATCGGCTGGTACGAGTTGCATGCCACCATCACCAACATATACAATTGACATTCCTTTGGTCATAGGGTGGCCACCTCCAACACAAGGATCAATATTTCTGTAAAGACAATGACAAAATAACAAAACTGAAATTATCCTTTAAATTGGATCTTAAAAATTACTGACAATCAAAACCAAAACTTAAATGAAAAATCAGTCAATTTTTTCTTTATATATTAAAATAGCTATATCCAAAAATTAAATCAATGTCACATACTTAGATTGCTTGGAGATTACTACTAGAGCTATGGTGTTTGCCACTATAAAATGATTAAGATAAAAAGCATCATGGAAGTGCATTTCATATGACCTACCTCTCTGGAGCAATGGAGTGAGATGAGATGCCAGAATCCCTTTGTGCTAGAAACGCTTGCAAAGTCTGGGTTTCTAGAATTTCCACCAAATCTTCAGCCTGGATAACTTTATTACCAACTTTGCTATCATCATCTAACATCAAGTAGCTGGAGTCAATAGTTCCCTTTGAACAGTTGTCCACTTGAGCCAGACGTTTTGACGAGAGGGCAGCACTAAGTAATTTGTTGCCATCAAGTGAGCTGGTTTCTACAACAGTTTCGGCACCAAGAGTATCAGGAACACAACCTGAAATGCAAAACGATGTTATGTTATAATTATTATCAAATGAATACCAAAAATTGTCATCAATATAGGCACAGGCATGGCTATGCTTATATTGATGTGCTTTCCAACCACATGGTTCAGGTTTCAGTCCCACTGCATGGCATTTTCAGTTAGTGTCTTCTACTATAGCTGAACAAAGCCTTAAGTGGATTTGGTAGACAGAAACCGAAAGAAGGCTATTGTGTCTGTGTGTGTGAGTGTATCTGTGTTTGTCACACCCCCACACCCCCACCTGACAACTGGTACTGGTATATCTATGACCTCATAACTTAGCAGTTCAACAAAAGTGACTGATAGAATAAGTACCAGGCTTTAAAAAACAAGTACTGGGGTCAATACATTCGACTAAAAATTTAAGGTAGTGCCCCAGCATGGCCACAGTCCAATGACTGAAACAAGTAAAAGATAAAAAAATAAAAGAAGTGTTACATATTTTTGATTTTGTTCTAAGCCTTTTATCATCACATTTTATTTTTTGCAATGAATAAATCTTCATCTTTATCTTCTGTTTTAGGTTTAGTATTTTTTTATAGTAACAAAGGGTTTTTCTCATTCTGTAATCATACACTGATCATATGGAGTATATATATATATATATACATACACAATGGCAGTCTGGCCAGGTTATAAGCTTGCTCAATGGCAAGTGGGCCCTTTAAGACATTGAAGTCCATATATGGGGGGGGGGGTCTGTGCAAGTACATAAGGGGCTCATGAAAGAATAAAGATTTTAAAAAAAACAAATAAAACATTAGACAAAGCAATTGGTCAAAGAATTCCCTAAGGAGCTGCTCGGCTTCTATGCCGGTGGCACATAAAAAGCACCATTTAAGCGTGATCATTACCAGCGTCGCCTTACTGGCACATGAACAAAACATTCGAACGAGGTCATTGCCAGTGCCGCTGGACTGACTCCTGTGCAGGTGGCATGTAAAAAACACCATTCGACCATGGCCATTGCCAGTACCGCCTGACTGGCCCTTGTGCTGGTGGCACATAAAAGCACCCACCACACTCTCAGAGTGGTTGGTGTTAGGAAGGGCATCTAGTGGTAGAAACTCTGCCAAATCAGATTGGAGCCTGGTGCAACCATCTGGTTCGCCAGTCCTCAGTCAAATCGTCTAACCCATGCTAGCATGGAATGCAGACGTTAAATGATGATGATGATATATATATATATATATATATATATATATATATATATATATATATATATACATATATATATATACACATTGATAGTGAAACAATGGCAATAAATTAAATGTAGAGAAACTGAAGTATCATCATCATCATCATTTAATGTCTGCCTTCCGTGCTAGCATGGGTTAGAAAGAAATAAGCTGATCCACAAGTATTCAATTTAAAGACTGAGTGAAATTGCTATTTATCCCCATGTTGACCTCCAGCCATGACTATTCCCATTTTTGTGTAAATTCAAGACACCATTATCTGTGTTCTTCCATTTTTAGACAGTAGATGGTGATTTGAGGGAGATTCAGTTGCTAGTTCAAGCAAGTTGAGCAACCACATAGAGGCTCAATTGAACAAAGTGGATATAGATGATAATGACAACAACAATGATGAGAACTGACAGAAAATGATGATATCAGAAAGATAACACCATTGCACTACAGCCACATATAACTGAATCAACACTTAAAATCCACACACATACCAGAAGGAAATATTCCTTTATCACTATTCTTCTATCAGTGTAGGAGAATAATCAGGAAGAATTCAGTACCTTGTCCAAAGAACTATACAGTTTCAATAGCTTTGTAGGAGCTCCCGACTCATCTAATCAACCACTGAAAACCATGTCTTGCTTCTAAATTCACAAATGATCAAATCATATTGTTCAGTTACTTTTCTAGCCATAGGCTGGACTTAAACCATTATGAGACGGATAAATTTTATCCTATCGATCAATATCAAGCCAATCAGCAATTATGACCACCAATCCCAATGGTAATTATCTTCTCCACTACGGCAGAAAACAGTATCAGAAGAATGGTTGGTTTGTAAACTTGTACAATCAGCCAAAAGCTTCCAACCCAAAACTAAAAGTGTTCAATAACATTGTTGTCAATAGTAATTAATTTCTGTAGCAATGATAGTAATCTAAAGATAAGCCCTTGCTGAATCATACCTACAACTTGGTTTCAATTGCTACTTTCATTTCATTCCACTAGCATACCCAATATTTTTGAATAAAATGTAAATGAAATACAATCTCATTTCAACCCATTATAAATCTAATAGAGATGAAGAAATACTATTTTTACAACTGGCATAAACTTTCTAACAAGTCAATTAAACGGTGATAGAGCGAGCATGGTATCTATCTTTCACAGAGGTAGGATGAGGACAATTAGGCAATGTGAATGCTTAACTATTAAGTCTGTGGAATACCACTCTGACTACACAGCTTTCAAGTCACATATAGAAAATGTAATGAATGGTGAAGTATAAAGAAAAATTTACTTACTTTTGTTATCTGTGAAATCTCGGTCATTAATAGTGGTAACATCCAGATCACTGCAAGAACTGTCTGTCCTCAGCAAACCACTGGACATTTCATGACTAGCTAAATGGTCAATGCCTATAATGGCATGAGCAGGAGATGGTGAGGATGTGTGATGAGCAGCAGTAAACAATGTGGCAGTTGTCGAGGGTACTTGATTATGACTGACCTCCACTAAGTGGGACTGAATAGAGTTGCTTTGCTGATGAGGAGCCAGTGGGTCTTGGTGGCAGTCAGCATGTTTATCCTCTTCATCTTCATTGGCCAGGCCAACTCGATAATCAGCAAAAGCTGGAGGCATGATTACTGATGAGTAACTAATCAATTCTGTAGTGTCTGCCCTGCTGACACGCTCTTTTGAGCTCAGCTGAGTTTTCTCAACAGTGAACAGAGATGGCAAGTAACCCACACTGTGTCTAACATCAGTCACTTCTCTCTTTCTACATGTTGCCATCATACACTCGAACAATCATTATTTTCCTATTTCACTCTTAAGGGATCTCATCAACATGGCTGTAGAGAAAAAGCAAAAAGAACACTGGTAAACAAACATTAAACACTACAAATTAAACAAAAAAAAATCAAATTTTATATATATATATAAATATATATATAAGGGAGGGGGATTTGTGAAAGAAACTTCCATATTCATCTTAATGAAAATAACCATTTCTTTGTGTTGTTGCTGTTAAGTCCAGTTCTGCCACAACTGAGCAAACCTGTGATCAAAAGCAGTCTAACAGTAACTGTATTGTCGCTTTTTCAAGTATACTACATGCAGGACTATATCAACATTATCGTCTTACTTTTTAATACACTTATGTATGGTTTCAATGAGACTTAGTTGTTGTTTCTAGCTGATCAAGTGACCATGAGGTTCCTCATTGACTCTAAAAGAAGATATTTATTGCTGATCAAGTTGATAGGATACAAAAGAAAAAAGAAATCAACATTATCTATCTCATCAGCGGTGCTGACACTTATACCACTAGCAAAGAAACTTAACTTTTGAAAGCCCAATATACCAAGCAGAAAACAGAAATAATGGAAGGTAAAGTTTACTCTTACAGGTGGTGTGAAGAGGAATTTGTGATTAAAATGTTTCGAAGCACAGTCAAATAATTTTACATTTTTTCACAGTGTTTTACTGGTTAAAGATATCTTCAATTGTGATCCAGCATCCCAATATGTTATGTCATTATTTTAGACCTAAACACTTGAAATCAAAAAATTTAATTTAAAAAGGACATCATCTATACAAAATACTTTCATAAACACTCTTAAATTTCTTAACCCTTTAGCAGTTATACTGGCCATATCAGGACCAAATACCCTTCTTGTTTTATGTTCAAACTGGCCAGATCCAGCCTCTCAAACCTACCCTACAATGTCATTTTAAAAATACACAATTATATCATTGAAATCTCCAAGTTATGAGATAATGCATGGTTAATTCAAAACAATGCGAATCAATAGGTACTACATTTGACAGAGTAATCTCATTGCTAAAGGGTTAATGTAAAAAGTCTACTAAGCAATGTATTATTACAATTACAAAATATTTAAATATAATCCATAACTTTTTATAATCCTTTTTTTGGTTATCTCTAGAGGAAGCCGAAAATATTTCACAACTTGTGAATGATAAGCTTAACATTGTATGTACTACTCTATATTATAATTACATAAAGACCCTCATGCAATGGCGAAGTTTATCAAGGGGATTGGAAACTCTGGTTCAGTACTAAGTGATTCCCCATCACTTTTATCAGGCATATAGTGGGTCTTGAACTTAGTACAAGGTAACAAAATAATTATCAATTACCTAGTATTTCCACACCTAACAGCAGTAACTTGCACCTATGTGCAGTAATCTATTTGCAAACAAGTTGACTGTATCTGTGATAAGTTAAATATTTTGGGCATGAACACTACAAATGATGGAGCATGGAACCATCAAACTCACACTGATTAATGCTGACTTACATTCTAAATAGAAGTTTTAAATTTGCATAGACCCACAAAGCATGGAGGAAGGTGAATTTGATTTAACTAACAACAGTATTAGACAGGCAATGATTTATTGATCTCTGAAGGATGTAAGGATTTAAAATAAGAAAAGTAAAGGGCTCTCATTCTTAATAAAGCATTGCTGACTGAAGGATACATATATTCAAACAACAGAATTTTGAATAAGGTAGATTGAACCAACAAGACACAGCCTAGGAAAACATGACAATAATAATAATGGTTTCAAATTTTAATATTTTGGGGGAGGGGATGACTCAGTTACATTGACCACAGTACTTCACCGGTACTTAATTTATCAATCCCGAAAGGATGAAAGGCAAAGTCAACCTTGGCAGAATTTGAACTCAGAACATAGCAACAGGTGAAATATCACTAAGCACTTCATCCAGCGTGCTAACAATTCTGCCATCTCACCGACTTAAAGACAATAATAATAATGGCAGCAGCATAAAAAGGGAAATAATTTTGATTGGCTTTAGATGAAAATTATGATGACAATGATACTAACAATGTCAAAAATATTAGAAATGTCAAAAAGGTCTAAGAGAGAGAGTAGGAAAAGAAATTAGCTTTAACTAAATATAAAATATATGTGATTATGTCTTACCTATGTTGTATATGTAGCTGGTCCCTATGGGAGAACTAGCCACATTGAAACCCCTATTACAAAGCAGCATGCCCACATACAAACTGGTGGTCAATACACCTGTAGCAGTAAAAATAGAAAACAGAATGTTAGGACAAAAATATACCAAATTTGTGAAATAAGAAGTTAAAAAAGTGTTGTTCTTTAAAGCTGAGCTCAATAAAATAAGTACCAGTATCATACTAGTACTAAAAGGATATCCAACATTGCCTGAGAAATAAAGCACTCATTCGTTGGCTAATTATTTGAATTTGAATCATTTATTCTCTTCATTCATTCATTCATTCATTCATTATGAGTCATCTTCCAAGCTGGCATATGTTGGATATGTACATATTTGAGACAAGATTTTACACCCACTTGCTCTTCTTGTCACTAACACTTAACTGTTTTCCAAACAAGGAACTTTTTATTCTACTGAGCTTTGGGATGTTTTGCTCACAAGGAATGCAAATATGACACTGTTGTTTCTGCATAGACAGTCTCATGCAAAGAAGTGAAAAATGACATTCACTTACTCACACACAGCCTTGATGTATAGTTAAGAGACTTGCTGACCTATCAAGCTGTTCTGGGTTCAGTCTCACTGTGTGGTGCCTTGGGCATGTGTTTTCCACTATAGTCCAGGGCCAACCAAAGCCTTGTGAGTAGATTTGGTAGATGGAAACTGAAAGAAGCCCACTCTGTGTGTGTGTGTGTGTCTGTGTCTGCATGCACATATGGGTGTCTGTGTGTTTATTTACATTTGTGCTTCTCCAAAAATCACAAATATGGGTGGTGATGTTGCTATCATTTACCCTGTTGAATCATTCAATGGCTTTGGGTCTTCAAAGATGTGTGGAATAATATAACCCATACTTGAAAAACAAGTAAAGGTTAATGACAGGAATGGCGTCCAGCTATGAATCAATGCTTCAAAAGTACATTTGTCTATTGCATGCTAGCATTGAAAAATAAAAGTAAAAGCAAACAACATATAGGTGTGTGCAATTATATCCAACATGTTTAGGTACACTTATGTGCAGAATCTGCCCCAAGAAAGAAATTCTCCTAGTAAAACTAGCACTCAACAGGTTACAATGATGAGGGTTCCAGTTGATCCGATCTATGAACTGCCCACTCATGAAATCAACATGCAAGTGGCCGAGCACTCCAGACACATGTACCCTTAACATAGTTCTCGGGGAGATTCAGCGTGACACAGAGTGTGACAAGGCTGGCCCTTTGAAATACAGGTATTACTCATTTCTGCCAGCTGAGTGGACTGGAGCAAACTCAGGATTTTAAAATCATGAGCCAAATAACCTAACCGCTAAGCCACGTGCCTTCACTCCTTGTAAAAAAAAAACTTGTGAAAACACACTGCTACGACATGAGTGACATCATTGGACTGAAGACACAAATGTGATTTTGTGTTATTAAGCTTCATCAGCTACGGATACCTAATTCATTGCTCATAGCCCACTAAGAACAGCAGTTCTTATATGTAAACAGCAAAGAGTACATTTACTGATGTGCGCAAAGCAAAATTAACTCAAGGCACATGAAGCAGTGTTGATTGAAATATAGATGTGTACAGTTATGTTTAGCACATTCATGTTCACTCAAACATAGAAAGACCCTTGCTACAGAAATTATCTATAAAGGAAAATTTTCCTTATAGACAATATATACGAAAACACATTACTAAGCTATGCAAAATGTCATCAGCTTGCATTTCTGCATCATTATGCAAAGAATTTATATGGAGAATTTTTCTCTTGAGACAATTTCTAACAGCAAAGGTCTTTCCACATCCAAGTGTGCATGAATGTGTTTTTGCACAAATGTGCACAGCTGTGTTTCAATCAATGCTACTTTGTGCACCTTTAATTAAAAATGAATATATAAAGACATGACAGGCTACCAAACGGATTCACTCTGTCAATTCCATTGACCTGAGACTATAGTAGGAAAAACCTTCCACAAAGGGTGACTGAGCCTGAGATGACATAATTGCAAAGTGAATTCCTTAACTACAAAGTCATGCCTGTGCACAATGAAATAAAACAAAGATATTCCAGTCATTATATCTTTAATACAAGAATGTATGTATATATATACACACACACACACACACACACATATATTTACAAGGGGGTGCTGAAAAGTTCCTGGCTTTGGGTAAAAGAAAATACAGGAGGGTCAGTTAATTACGATTTTATTCAACATATTAGCCTCTCAGATTCACACACTTATTCCTTCAGTTTTTCTATGCCCTGTAAAAGAACTTGGAAAGGTAGGGTCTCCAACCAGGCCTTTCATGGATACCCTTAAAGCCAGGAACTTTATATATGGGTTAGTCCACAGTACTCTAGAAAGAGCATAGGACCCAGTTTACCAGTTCCTCTGGTGTATATATTCTTCCCTGGGCAGGACACCAGCCCATTGCAGGCTTTCTCATTTTCATCAGCTGAGTGGACTGGAGCAATGTGTAATGAAGTGTTTTGCTCAAGAACACAACACATTGTCAGGTCCAGAAATCAAAACCACAATCTTACAATCACAAGTCCAACACCCTAACCACTAAGCCATGCACCATCACACACATACACACACACACACACACACACACAATTAACTCAAGTTATGGAAATATACAATAAAAGGTGAGAATTGGTAATTTATTAATAGAATTTGATGGTAATATATTTGGGATACAGTAATGTATAGGTTTTTAAGAATAATAACAGAGGTTATGTTATGCTTTATTTCTATAATAATAATGATAATTATTTCTGCTATATGCACAAGGCCTGAAATTTGAGGGGGAGGGGACTAGTTGATAACATCGACCCCAGTGTTTCACTGGTACTTAATTTATTGACCCCAAAAGGATGAAGGGCAAAGTCAACCTAGGCAGAATTTGAACTCAGAACGTAAAGACAGACAAAATACTGCTAAGTATTTTGCCTGGGGCCCTAACAATTCTGCCAGCTCACCAGCATTACAATAATAATACCTCACAAGGCAGCGAATAGCAGGGAAGCTGCACCAGGTTCCAGTCTGAATTGCCTTGGTTTCTACAGCTGGATGCCCTTTCTTTTGGCAATCACTTTACAGTATGTGCTGGGTATTTCTAATGTACCACCAGCGTGAGTGCTTTTACATGGCACCAGCACGAAGTCAGCAAGCTGGCATAAACATTAGCATGCCAGGTGAAATGCTTAGCAGTATTGTGTCTGTCTTTACGTTCTGAGTTCAAATTCGGCACCTGTACCAGTAAATCACTAAGAGCACCGTCCGAGTGTGATCGTTGCCAGAGCACCAGCTGTCTGGCTTCCATGCCGGTGGCATGTAAATAGCACCATTTGAGCATGACCTTTACCAACGTCGCCTTCCTGGCACTTGTGCCAGTGGCACGTGAAAAGACATTCGAGCGAGTTTGTTGCCAGTACCACTGGACTGGCCCCTGTGCAGGTGGCACATAAAATACACCATTTTGAGCGTGGCTGTTGCCAGTACCTCCTGACTGGCCTTCGTGCCAGTGGCACGTAAAAGCACCCACTACACTCTCGGAGTGGCTGGCGTTAGGAAGGGCATCCAGCCGTAGAAACTCTGCCAAATCAGATTGGAGCCTGGTGTAGCCATCTGGTTCACCAGTCCTCAGTCAAATCATCCAACCCATGCTAGCATGGAAAGTGGACGTTAAACGATGATGATGATGATGATGATGTCGATAAATTAAGTACTGGTTGCGTACTGGGATCGATCTAATAAACTGGCCCCCTCCCCAAAAATTTAGGGCCTTGTGCCTAAAGTAGAAAAGAATAATAATACCTCACAAGACTAATTTCTCATTCTTTTCTTATCAAAATGATGAGAGAGAAGAAGTGGCAAGATCAGATCGCTGGATAAAATGATGTAAAACCAACATGAGTAAACCCACCTAACTATTAGTAGTTTATATTGTTTAACCTCAGGCCAACTCTGATTGAACAGGCCTATGATCAAAAGCATTCCAGCTAAAACTATCCAGTCTTTCTTCAGACAAATTATATAGGCGCAGGAGTGGCTGTGTGGTAAGTACCTTGCTTACCAACCACATGGTTCTGGGTTCATTCCCACTGCATGGTACCTTGGGCAAGTGTCTTCTACTATAGCCTCGGGCCAACCAAAGCCTTGTGAGTGGATTTGGTAGACAGAGACTGAAAGAAGCCTGTTGTATATATATATATATATATATATATATATGTGTGTGTGTGTGTGTGTGTTTGTGTGTGTGTGTGTGTGTCTGTGTGTCTGTGTTTGTCCTCCCTGCTAATATTACTTGACATCCGATGGTGGTGTGTTTACGTCCCCCGTAACTTAGCGGTTCGGCAAAAAAGACCGATAGAATAAGTGCTAGGCTCCCAAAGAATAAGTCCTGGGGTCGATTTGCTCGACTAAAGGTGGTGCTCCAGCATGGCCGCAGTCAAATGACTGAAACAAGTAAAAGAGTAAAGAGAGTATTCATTGTGTCCATCTCTTTTTTTTTAACACTTCTATCTTTTATTCGTTTCAGTCACTGGACTGCAGCTATGTTGTGCCACCACCTTGTAGGGTTTTATTCACACAAATCAACCCTAATACTTACTTTTTTTCAAGTCTGGCACTTATGCTATCAATTTCTTTTGCTGAATAGCAGGGAAGTTGAACCAGGTTCCAGTCTGAATTGCCTTGGTTCCTACAGCTGGATGCCCTTTCTAATTGCAATCACTTCACAGTATGTGCTGAGTATTTCTAATGTGCCAGCAGCATGAGTGCTTTTACATGGCACCAGCACGAGTGCTTATTATGTGGCACCGACAAAGGACTCTTGCAGGTCAATCCTCTTCCCGAGGGAATGTAGCCTTAACACTTCTGCTGTGGAGGACGAGTCTTCTTGTGTACAGCAAGGTACCAGGTATCTCAGTATATATGGGAGAATTTACGAAAAAAAAACAACAGACAAAGACAGGTGGTGTAAACAACAAATGGATGTATTAGTATAACGCTCGGGAATATATATATATATATATATATATATATTTATATAAATATAAATTTATTTATATAAATTAGTTTTGTCAGTGTATTTACTGCGCTGATATCCTGTCCGGGATCGCACGAGAAGTTGTTTAGGCGGGCTATTTAAGCTAGTCGTGTGCATACGTGCATATATATGTATGTATACGTCCGTATATGTAAGTATACTGTTTATATACATGTATTTGTATTTATGTACTTGAGTATATTTCACTGATGAAGGCAGAGCATTTATGCAAAGCCAGAAATCCAGGATTTGAAATTATCTTATTATTTTTACTGGTTTATTTGGTCTTCGTCTTCGCTAATCGTGCCTTGCGGATATTTATTGTGGTTTTGGAGTCAGGATTTGACTGCTATTTTTTCAGCGTGGTGGTATCTCTTGATACCCTGTATTATAATTTTAATTTATATATATATATATATATATATATATAATTTATGACAAGCTTCCACACAGTTTCTGTCAACCAAATTTATTCACAAGCCATAGGTCAGCTCGAAGCTTTACTAGAAGACACTTGCCCAAGGTTCCACACAGCTGAACTAAACTTGAAATCATGTGGCTGCAAAGCAAGTTTCTTAACCACACAGCCATGCCTGGGCCTATGGTCATGCAACTACATAAACGTTACCCTATAAATTTATGCTCGTATAGTGTAAGATTTAGGAGGTAAGGCATTGTCAACCAATTGCTGCAACACTACATAGCAGTAAGAAAAATAAATGTTAAAGCAGAGATGATGACAATTGTAGTGAACCTATGAACTCATACATAAAATCAAAGTTAAGTTTATGGAGCTATGAAGAAAAGCTTGGGTTTGGAAACGTTTCTGAAGCACAGGCATGGAAGAAGCCACCTGAAAAATCTCAAGAGATACCCTTAATCTCAAAACAAGGCTGCTACTTGTTTTCCAACTTTTTTCCTAGACTGAAGAGAGCTTCTGTAGTTTTCATCTCAATATCAGTGCTGTTTTCTAAAGTGCTTATATCTATCTAGTTTTTTTTTGTGGGGCTTTTTTTCCTTGGATAATGGTTAAATAAATAGTATGTGTATATTATGTGTAACACACAGTTAGTGGAGAGTGTCAACCACCTTTATAACATCTATATATTGAGTATGATGCTGACAAATGTCAGATGGACAAGTAAATTTGTATATTACATTAATTACCATTGTATTTTGTTAAACAAAAAGTAAACATATATGTTGACTGTGATTCCATTTTCTGTACTTGGAACATGAGAATTAGTGTTGTGAAGTCTGACACATTGGTCCTCTCAAAAAAGTTTCCCTAGTGTTCTCTGCATGTCAGCAGAACTTCACTGAGACAAATGAGAAAGTTTAAGTATCTTGGGGCTGTATTCACAAGCGATGGGATGCCGGAGGCTAAACCAAATGCTAGAATTTCAGGTGCCGGCACAGTAATATGCCAGCCCCAGTATTCAATCCTCAGAAGAGGAGAGATTAATGAAAAAGCCAAACTCATAACCTTCAGTTCAGTTTTCAAGCATATCGTCACCCATGGTCATGGATGCTGGGTAATAACTGAAAGAGTATGATCGCAAATACAAGCAGCCAAAGTGGGATTCCTCCAAAGGATCTCTAGAGTAACATTACTCAACAGAGAACATAGCTCAGAGATCAGAGACTTGACCTGGAGAGACTACTTCTCTGCTTTGAGAGGTCACAACGTCAGTACAACAGGCATATGATTAGGGTGTTGCAGGAAAGACTTACAACACAGATTCTTCAAGCTGAGCCAACCAACAGGAGACCTAGGAGTAGACCAAGAACAAATGGTTGGATAATATTGATCGTCTCAGTTTGGAATGCAGCCAGAAAGTCTAATGACTGTTGCTTCTGATAGGATCCTAAGAGAAGGTGTCTGAAGACTCTACCCCTACGAGCCTCTCAGGAACAGTGGTTCAGAGAAGATGGATGGATGGATGGATCAGGTTATAAGACAAAGTGTAACAAACAAAACCTTTCAATAACATTGTGTCGATCCAGCAACATCATTGTTATAGCTATAATATTTATACAACACCAAGATTTAGTCACTATCACGTCACATTTAAAGTGGTTTCCAAAGTGATGAAAAAAAAAAAGCACCAAACCAGACTTGAAACAAGAAATTAAGGAAACTAATACCAAAAATACTGACATAAATAAAATTATCACCATAACTGGTTTTATTGTCCATTTCCCCATGAGTTGACAAGACTTCCAATATAGCAATCCTCTCCATAACTCCAGCTCTAACCTTCCTCCTCCCCCAACCCACACATGCACTATAGGCCTATTCTGTCAACACTTTTAACAGCTACTTTGAATTACATTATAATACACAAAACTGACATAGAAGCCATGATAAAAATAAGAAGAAAAATCTGAAAGTTAGGAAAACATAAAGAGGTAACTTAAAAATACATTATAGTTATATTTTCAAATGCACACACATATGTACACATGTATACACAGAAACACACACACACACACATATATATATATATATATATATACAAACATAAGCACATGCACACGTACAACAACACACACATATGTATGTATGTACGTATTTATGTATGGACATAAGCACACATGCACACACACACACACACACACACACTAACATAGACCAACACAATTACCCAGTTCAAACTTTACCATAGCCTATTTTTACAGTTGCCAGCATACGAAAGTCCACTTCTACTTTACAAGAAAAGGTCGGCCATAAAGTATGCAATACAAAACAGCACTCCAACTAAAATCCATCTCCCTGTGCTAACATGGAAATTCAGTGATGTTATACAGCATGGTTTTACAAGCAACCATACAATTAATTTATTAGTAATGGTGGAAAAGGATTTTTAATTTTATTTGAAAATTTAAAGAAAAATAAGAAAACAAAAAGGATCTAATAAAAAAAATAAATGGGTAAGGAAACTAATATACAGAAAATCTTACTGAGAAATTTATTATTAACAGCACTGGTAAAAAAAATTATTATTGTTGTTGCTAAGGCAGAGAACTGACAGACAAAATGCTTAGCAGCATTTTACCTATGTTTTGGTTCTGAGTTCAAATTCTGCAGAAGTTGACTTGCTTTTATCCCTTTGAGATCGATAAAATAAGTACTGAGTACTGGGATAGATGTAACTGAGTAGCCCCTTTGCCCAAAATTTTAAGCAGTATGAAGTAGAATTTTTATTATCAAGGTAATGAGCTTGCAAACCATTAGAGCACCAGGCAAAATGCTCACCAACATTTCTACTGGCTCTTTACTTTCTGAGTTCAAATTCCACTAAAATCGATTTTGCCCTTCATTTTTTTCAGGGTCGAAAAATACGTTGTCCCTTTAACCCCAAAATTTCTGGCTTTTTGATGTAAGCGCTTATCATCATCACCATTATTATTATTATTATTATTATTATTATTATTATTAAGAATCATCAGCACACCAAGCAAAATGTTGGGCTGCATTTTGTCCATCTTCATGTTGTGGGTCCACATGCAACTGAAGTCGACTTTGCTTTTCATCCTTTCAGGGTCAAAAAAATAAGTACCAGTAGAATACTGGAGTTGATGTAATCAACTAGCCCCTCCTTATGAAATTCTTGGACTCATGCCTGTAGAAGAAATATCAACTATGAAATTTCAGGACTTGTGCCTAAAGGAGAGGGAGATTGGCAAGCTGGCAGAATCATTAGCACACCAGGTAAAACACTTTGTAACATTTACATCTGTCTTGATGTCCCAAGTTCTAATTCCACTGAGGTCAACTTTGCCTTTCATCCTTTCATTAGTACCAGTCAAGCACTGGGATCAATGTTATTGACCTACCCACTCCCCTGAAATTGCTGGCCTTGAACCAAAAATTTAAAATCATCATCATCACTATTTCTATTATTATTATTATTATTATCATTATCATTAAGGCAGCGAGCTGGCAGAATCATTAACACACCAGATGAAATGCTTAGTGGCATTTCATCTGTCTTTACGTTCCGAGTTCAAATTCTGCTCAGGTTGATTTTACCTTTCATCCTTTCAGGGTTGATAAATTAAGTACCAGTGTAACACTGAGATCAATGTAATTGACTAGTTCTGTTCCCAAATTTCAGGCCTTGTGCTTTTAGTAGAAAGGATTATTATTATCAATATTATAACAAAGGTAGCAAGCTAGCAAAATTGTTAGCACATCAGACAAAATGCTGAGCAGAATTTCATCCAGATCTTTATGTTCTGAGTTCAAATGCCACTGAGGTCTACTTTGCCCTTCATCCTTTCGGGGTCAGTAAAATAAAGTACCAGTCACATACTGGAGTCGATGTAACTGACTAAACCACCCACCCCAAGTTTCAGGCCTTCTGCCTACATTAGAAACAATTATTATTATTACCATTATTATTATTATCATCATCATCACTGAAAATTACTATTAATAACACCAATATATCATTGATTGTTGGGTGAGGGGCTTTGCCTTTTGTATGTACAATATGCCTAGCAATAACATTTATTAATTTCCTCCATGTCATACATTAACTTTATTTGGAATATTATATAATAAAATGTTGCAAGAGAAAGAGGGAGAGAGAGAGAGAGAGAGAGAGAGAGAGAGAGAGAGAGAGAAAGTGAGAGAGAGAGAGAGATGTCAAGCTTTTCAGCCAAAATAAATGAAGCAAATAGTTTTTAAATAATGTTAAAGAAAGACAAAAAAAAAGAAGTTAAATAAAGGCTATTTTCATTTGTAAAGCACCCTGCACTCAGCTCCATTCTGAGTAGAGGCAAGTTACATCATAAATATTAAGTAGAAAGGTTTTATGTAAAGGCAACTGTAAAAATATAGCCACTTACACCACCACCAGTCAACAGAAGCGGGGTGTAGGTGTGGTGGATTCCTGGAATTACTACTTTACTACTTTATAGGGAAAGAAGACCTAAAAGAGAAAGGCTCCAGGAAATACTGCTACTACTACTTTCTCAAGCACGGAGGAAGAAGAGATAGGGAGGGAGGGAGAGTACTGGCAAAAAAGGATGGCATGCCATTTGAAAAAAAAAAAAAAACTGGCTAACTTTTGTGAAGGATGCAGCAATGACTATAGGGAGAAAGAGGGAGAGAGGGAGAGAGAGAGAGAGAGAGAGAGAGAGAGAGAGAGAGAGAGAGAGAGAGAGTGGGAAGCATTGGAAGGGAGTTGGGAAAAGTGAAGCTGAGAGGTGGGAAACGTGACAATAACCTGATCCCTGACTGCTACTAACGCATGTGAACTAACCTTGGCTTCCACTGTCCACCATTCTACCACAGCACTTTGTTCAAACACTAAAATTACATTCTGCAGAATAATTTTTTTTTTTTTAAATAGTGAAATTGAATGAAGAAACACACCCCAACCCCCACCCCAAAAAAGAAGGAAGAAAGAAAGAAACAAGAAAGAAAAAGGAGACATCACTTTCTGTTGATAGAGATATATCAACAGAAATAATAACAAGGGAAAATAACTGGGTTTCTGCTGGCTTCAACGACAAATATTCAGTTGTATAATTATCTGCTCACTGAATTAGCAGGTATGCAGCTGAGTATTCCACACACACATTCTCATCATTTAATGTCCATGTTCAATACTGGCATGGGGCAGACAGTTTGACAGGATCTGATGAGTCCAAAAACTCCATTGGATTCCAATGTCTGCTAAGGCACAGTTTCTACAGCTGGATGCCCTTCTTAGCACCAATCACTTTATAGCATGTATGGGGTGTTTTTTAATAAGACCATCAGTACTGAGGCCACTGTTAGCCTGCAAGACTAAAATCACCTGCAACTGAGTGTGACTAAAGTAGAGAGAGAGAGGTAGCCTTATGCTATGGGATGAGAGATTAAAGTGAGGGTTGGGTGCAAAACAGAACAGGTTTCTTACTATGGAGGAGCAATATGGCTACTCAGATTATTGAAGAGGGTCAGAGTGGTTGAGATGGAACTGGAAAGATATAAAGATAGTGGAAGAGGAATCAGGGCATACCCTCAAGAACAGGAGGTGTGGGTGGGTAGAGGTATCAAGAATGTATGGGAGAGTGAAAAATGGTTAAAGAAATGGAATGGGAGACAGGGGGATAATAAGACAGGGAAGAAGGAAGAGTAAGGGAGTTCTGTAGAAATTAAGTAGTATTGGGGGTTACCAATGATACAGGAGTTGAGAAGGTAGGGAATAGAAGATGAGTGATAGTGCAAAAAAAGGGGTGTGTGGGGGAGTGAAGAGCTACAGAATTATAATAACTTTTTCTACCATATGCACAAGGCCTCAAATTTGGTGGGAGGGATAAGTGAATTACATTGACACCAGTGTTCAATTGGTACTTATTTTATTGACCCCTAAAAGGATGAAAAGCAATGTTGACCTTAGTGGAATTTGAACTCAGAACATAAAGACAAACAAAATGCTAACCATTCTAACCATTTTATCATTTTTGCCAATAATTTTATCTCCCTTATTTACCACTAATGGTCCATTGAGACAATAAATCGAAGTGAGGGATAGAGAAAAAGTTATACAAACTGAAGGAAGAGTCAGGAATGATATACAATAGATATGTAAACATGTAAAAAATATGGCATAACTTAAAATATATAGAATTCAAAAAGACCACAAAAAGCAAATCTGGTTACCCATTCACACATGGATGAGAACCCACCTGTTATAGGCATAAGGACAGAGGGAATTATATTAACTGGTATTTATTTTATCAACACTGAAAAAAAATAATTAAAGGTAAAGTCAGTTCTATTGGGTTTTAAACTCAGAGCAACAAGGCATTTAGGCATTTTATCTGACACTATTGATTCTGCCAACCCATAACAACAAACATAATTTCTCGTATAAGTAGATGGCGCAAATTTGTAGAATTAAAATCAATTCTAGTTCTTTATTTATTCTATCAACCCACAATGTAGAGAGAGAAAAAACTCTATACAGTGAAGCATTTAACTTGATGCTTCAGCAATTCTTTCAGCCTTTAAGGTATTATATAGCCAAATAAATCAATTCCAGGATATTACTGAACTAAGAGATCAGCAAAGGGCCCTATTGAAAACCAACTTAATACCAATTGATAGTGACATTATTTTATTGACTGATGACTTGGATGGATATATTAGGTAATATCATGATTTTTACTCCTGAGTTCATGGTGGCAATGGATATGGTTGTAGGAATGAGGAAGAATCAAGGCTTCTGTAATGCTGTGACACAAATGAACTAACCATCTACAGCATGAATATCACAAATCCAGCCAGCTACCTGATTATCTTCCATACAAGTAAACATATAAACTAGATAGCTTTTATTCTTCCCAGAAAATATGATAGACAGATGATCATAAATACTAAGGCCTTCCCTGGTGAAGAATCTATCACTCAGCAGAGGTTACTGACTTTAGAATAAGAGCTACAGGGACGGAGATAAAAGACTTTCTGGAGAGGATGATTGTGGAAAGTGAATGTGGAGAGTGTGTGGGACAATCCCACAACAGCATCCAAATGTAACACTCATTGAAGTGGCTAAAGGTATGAAGGTAGGGGAAGCAGCTGGTCCATCAGGTATAATAATAATGAACTTATTGTGTACAACACTCAGGTGCACTACAACTCATCTGAAAAAGAAGTAACCAAAACTGCATGAACAGTACATAGAATATGCACAGAAAGTGAACAGTGAATAAGTTTTCCAAAAAAAAATGGGGGTTGGGGCATCAGGTGTAATGTTGGTGAATTTCCAGAAGCATGGAAGTTTTGAAGGATGTAGTGTCTCAACAGCTAATAACTGATGCGAGTAGTTTGTTGCTGAGATGCTGAAAATATCCCATGAAGTAGGTTGATTATGTGGGTGACTAGCTAGAGCTAGTCACCCATATATCAGCCAGGTAATACAGGAAGTGTATTACCTGACATATACAGGAAAAACATGTCACCCTGAAGGTACACTCTAACATCTTATTATCACCATGTTTACTTCTCTTTCTGGTAATACAGCTACCTTCACCCATGTATATTGCAACATATCTGTGAATCTACGCCACAATAGACCTGTTCCTGCTCCTCTTATTATACTTTGGTCTCTCAACAACTCACATAAAGCCACCTCCCTGTCTCCAATTCTCTCAGCCAAGGGGCCTTTTTACACTTGCAAGTTACAAAGATACTTCAATAGTGTAGATGACACGAAAAAGTACCCAGTACACTCTGCAAAGTGCTTGATGTTAGGAAGAGCATCCTGCTGTAGAACTCATACCAAAAATTGAGACACTAGAGCAAGACAGGTCTTGCAATCCATTGGATCTTGACAAAGCACCCAATCCAAGCCAGAGTGGAAAGCAGATGAAAAATGATAATGATGGGGGTGTATGAGGGACAGCCATTCATAAAAGATAAGATGTATGAATGACAGAGAGATAAGATGACTGAAGTGAATGGGAAGATGAGGGAAAGAGGGAAGTGGAAAAGTGGAAAACACACACATCCAAACACAAAGAGTTGGACAGAGACTTAGGGTAGAATTTTACAGCTAGATACCCCTCCTATCACCAACTTTTATTTGTTTTATTCAGTTAATGTCTTTTTTTTTTTTATTCCACAGGTCTTCAAAAGTGTAGAGCTACAGAGGTGTACTAATAATAGAGAATATAAGTATGACGTTATCATTTTGCTCAGACTGCCACTTGAAAGTAGAGAACATTTACACATACACAAGATAAGTTCCCATACAGTTTTTCTCTTACCAATTTCACTTACAAAGTATTGACCAGTCTGAGGCTACAAGTAGAAAACATCCCATGGGGTGAGACAGAATCCAAAACCGTATGGCAAACTCCATATTCACAGTCATGGTTGCCCAACCTCATATATATATATATATATATATATATATATATATATATATATATATATATATATATATATATATATATATATAATTATATGTATTTCTTCTATCTTAATGAATAAAAATTCTTCGGATAGAATAAATGGGTTAATAGAAACCAATGTAGCAAAGAACACAAAATAACTGTGATAGGCGTACATGTATATGTATGTGTATGTGTCTATTTCTATTTATACATATATATATATATATATATGTATATATGTGTGTATGGGGACATGCACACATGTGTATATTTGTATATGCGTAGGTACGTATGTGCATATGTGTAAATGTGGGCATATGTGTGTATGTGTGTGTGTATATATATATATACACATATATATATGTATATGTGTGTGTGTATATATATATATATATATATATATATATATATATATAATTATGTATGCATGTATGTATATACATTTATATGTATGTGTTGCCAAACCCACTATCCGGTAGCGTCCAATTCTCTAACGGTTTTTTTCAAATGAATCACGTCATAACCTTATCCATCTATTGTTTTCATACTCGGTCATAATGTCTTACGTTTAAGATGATTCCCATGCATTCCCTGAAGAGAAGGTTACAATTTTAACATCACAGATCCCTATGGAACACATAGGTTGTAATCCTTTGAAACATATGTAGGAATAATGTATGCAATTATAACATGTGTTTCCTCCATTCCTTAAATTTATATATATATATATATATATATATATATATATATATACCCATCCACACACACACACACACACACACAACAGAATTCCACACAGTTTCAATCCACTAAATTCACTCACAAGACATTGGCCAACCCAGAGCTATAGTAAAACACACTTGCTCATGGTGCCATGCAGTGGGACTGAACCTGAAACTATATGGGTGCAAAGCAGGGTTCTTAACCATACAGCCAAGAGCTTTTAATTAAAAAAGAACATGAAATTTACAACCATGAAAAGTTATGTTTAAAGTTCTTAATTTTCTTTAACTAATTGCCCTGCAGGTCACTGGGATAATATATAAAAACATTGATTAAGTGTCAAGTATAGCTACAGGATGTGATTTCAATCCTTAAATCATAACTAATAGAATATCTGTGGTATGGATAATGGAATGAGAACATTGTAGTCTTAATATAACAGGTGTAGTTCAAAATTCCACGTATGTAACCTAATGCAGCAAAGCTGAAGAAAACAGTGGATACAGAGAATGAAACATGAATATGACAACCGAGATGTGGACACTAGTCCAAATATATAATGATAATTCCTTATGTCAGGAATTCACACAACACACACACAGTCATGTAGTTATGCTTATGTAAGAAATCAATGATTACACTATACTTCATTTAATGGGTCTAATAATGCAAACTCATCATTATTTATTATCATTATTATTATTATTAATAATGTTTGTTTTTAATTTTTGCACTTTTGTATCTTCTCACAGAAACATTCCACATTCAGCCGCAATGATAAATATTTTGAATAGCAAAAACAAAAACAAAATAACTGCACATATATGATTTAATGATAGAAAGACAAGAAATGAAACAAACGTTAGTGTGGCCTTTCTGTATGCATAAAACAATGAGAATAATGAGAATCTCTTTTTAGTAGGAGGGGAAAAATAAAATTTAAAACAATTTCGAAAATACATCATATGTTTATTATAAACTGGTTTGGCTGGCATGGACAATTCATAATATATAGGTAAGGCTGACATTAAGTTTTTGTCTCAAAACCTAAGTAAATTCAAGATTTTTATTAATATATTTATCAGAATGGTTAAAAACTGTTTTTAATCGGTAAATAATTGTTGAACTGTAATTTGAAGGAAATAAAAACTATTTTCATTTAACAATTTGTCATTTAAGAACGAGTTGGCCACCTCAGGTTTTTTGGCCAAAACTTAAGTAATGTGTGTGTACGTACGTATAAGCATCATTACGCTTCGTGCAAATTTACATATATATATATATATATATATACAAAGAATATATATGCATGTATACACACATATATGTACATACTTACATCTACATGTGTATATAGATGCATATCAGGGTACATATATATATATATATATGAATGAGTGTATTTTGTGTAGTTTTGTCAGTGTATGTATGTAAATATATGTAGATACATACGCCTACATATATATGTATGCGTATACTTAAGTAATGTTTATATATCGACGTGTGTATATGCGTGTGTGTGTGTGTAAATGAAACGTATAGGTGTCTAATCATACATAGGTGTGTGTTTAAAACCAATTGAAATATTGTCTTGATGAAGAACTCAATACCAAATGTGTAACAGTGAAATATATATATTTATTCACAGTCACACTTTTATAATAAGTTTGATAAATGTTTTTAACCGAAACTCTAGGTTCTTCAGCAACTCCTACAGTATTCTCAGCAAATAAAAATTTAATATTATTTACATATATGTAATAAGTATGCTTGTGTGATAGTGTCTATGTACGTGAGTGGTTAAAAAAAAGATGGGGAAATAACAGCTTTAGATGATGGTAGGATTTCTACATAAAATATTAACAGAGAGGGAGGGAACAGAGAGGGAATGGAAGAAAGAGAGTAGTGGGAAAGGGAGGAGAATATATAGAAGTGGACATTCCGGCCGAAGTGACCATAACTTTGGTCCGGAGTCTGGCTGGAGGAAGCGAACAAGGAAGGAATTGGTAAGACGACTCTCAGATTCAGTCTATTCTCCGGCTGGAAAGACTGAAAGATTTTTTATTTTTTTAACCTAAACCAAAAGGAATGGTATTTAAATGAAATGGACAGAATCTGAATGAGAATAGAAACTACTGATTACAATTAGTTTGGATCAGTTTCGGAAGGAATGTCTCTCCTTCTCCTTCAGTGGACATGAATGCAGCTACTTTCGACAGTTCGCCGAACCTTCAGACATGACACCTTACAGAGATTCTTCCTCAAACATATTTTGACGTTTGCTTCATTTTATTCCTCTTCTTTTGGTCCTAATAATTTTATTGAGAAAAAAAATATCTCTTTTTCTCGTGATTCATTATTATTTAATACTTCAAACACAGAATGAAATATATTTTATAGGGATGCAAAATAGATAAGTTTGATAAATCGCTTTACGATGTTCTAAGACTTATGATTGATTGGAGTAAGACATATCATTAGTCGATCCAAATAGAGAAAAACGTTATAGATATGATTTAAATTCATTTAAGATACGAAAAAGAAAAAAAAAATACCAAAGAGAAACATCAAAGTGATTTTCAGCGAAAGATATCTTAATGAAGCAAATATTTGCAGAAGAAAATAAAGATCAACAATACCCCAAGACATTGTAACGAAATGACACGAAAGAAACAAGAGGAGGAATATAAAACACATGTCGAGATGACAATCTAATTTAACGAAAGTAATTAAGAAATTGATAGAAGGAAACTAAATTTCCTATGCCCCACCAACATAATAAATCGGTTCCAGCTCTCACCCATCACCTTGCTGTTAATGTTGCTTGTTTTGATTGAAGTCTTACAAGTTCCGCCATCACGGTGGGAAATTTCCGTAAAAGTCTCTCTGGAGAGATTGACAAACTAAATTCTGAGAAGAAGAACACTAAACGAAACGTTAAGAATAATATGGAGAAGATTGATGTGTTGGAATATATATGAAAAAAAAAATATTGGAGTTACTGAAATAATGTACAAGATGTTTGGTGAAAATATTGAATACAAGAGAAAGAGAGAGGGAAAAAAAACTGGCAGTTATAGAATAATAGAAAGAAGAAATATGTCAATAAGATTAAAGTTTAAAGTAATTTCGTAAACGATCGTCTCTGCTGTGATGATGATGAAGGAGAAGGCATGAGGAAATATGAAATTATAACATTGCTTGGACAGTGAATGTAAGGTGACGATGCGATGTTTAGCCTGGAAAATTGACAGCTGCAACTATGCATAAGGGGGATAGAAAGAGAAGAGAGAGGAAAACAGAAGGCATGCTCGCTCGATGTGAATTGATAGATCAGCCATCTTGTAATCTCATCTGGTCTGTGTGTGTGTGTCTCTCTCTTGTAGCTCTCTCTCAATGGCCGCCCTTTGCCGGCACTCTGTCTGTTCGTCGCCACAGCACACGCCATCACATACCACACGCCACTCACACACCTCATTCCTGGAAACAACATACACCAGAAAGACATTTCCGGGCCGGAAAAAACCGAAGAAAACAAAAACAAAAACAAATGCAGTTGTGAAATTATCGCTCGTCCAGATTTCATCTGTTTCAACTCTTCTTCCACTGAACTGACCCTGGCCAATTTTTATCTCAAGCTCTTAGATACAAAAAAAAAGTAACAATAAACAAATAAAAAAAAATTTTTTCACACACAACCCAACTATGTCCAAATATGTGAAAGGTGTCGTTCGACTTACCAGAGGCAGATTAGCTTGTAAGGCGGCGCCGTCCTGCCAGAGACGATGTAAGTGCCGACATTGGCAAGCCGTTCCCAACTGATTGGCTGACCTTGCACTCAACACAATTTTTTTTTCCCTTCTCTCTGCCCTCTCTTCTCTCTCACATCATTTTTATTCATGCTTCATACTACGTCCGTTACTTTACTTTTTTCTATCTTTTCCTGCCTTTGTGCATGTGTTGTTATTTTATTTTTTTTTTCCTCATTATACATTACTCCCCTCTTCTAAATAAATTCCTACATCTTTTTCTATGCGAGCGTGTATCTGCAAACACACACACGCACACAAATATACATATCAAACTATCTGTCCTGTAAATTTATCTTTCCTGGACCTGGACGCTATCAAAGGTTTTTCCAATCAATCAATCACTAAAATTAGTAACACCTAACCACGTTTCCTTCAGTTTAATTTCTTATAAAAATATATTTTAATTCATTCTGTAATTACTTCAATTTATTTATTTTAATTATACCTCCCTTTTCTTTTTCTCATTTCATTATTAATATTTTTCCTTTTTCCCACCTCTTCGAGCTTCAGCTGATGTAATGATTTAAAAACAAAAAAAGACATTATTCCATGTTTATTTTGGCCTCATACACACAAAAGAATTAGTGACCGATGTCCGGTTGCTGATTTGGACCCATATATGTTTACATCTTGACCAGTATCTAGCTAACTGCTCTTTAAAAGGTGCTATTTCGGTATTATTATTATTGTCACTAGAAAGTGACAAAAGCAGCAGACTGCTGGACTAAATACTGCATAGTATTTAGTTACGCCCCTTTATGTTTTGAGTTCAAATCCCGCCTGGGTTGACTTTATCTTTCATCTCTCTCTCTCTCTCTCTCTGAGTCGCTAAAATAAGTATAAAAAGTACTGATGAATGATTCTTTTTCGTATATTTTCTTCCCCGGATGCCATAATGCAAGAGATGAAATCTAATGAATAGAGACCGCCACAAAATTTCAAATGTCTGTTGAAATGGACTTCCATTATATTCTTCAGAAAAGCACCACAATCTCATATAACTAGTAATTTGTTCCCAGTTTAAAAAAATATATCAATATATATCATAGGCGCAGGAGTGGCTGTGTGGTAAGTAGCTCGCTTACCAACCACATGGTCCGGGTTCATTCCCACTGCATGGCACCTTGGGCAAGTGTCTTCTACTATAGCCTCGGGCCGACCAAAGCCTTGTGAGTGGATTTGGTAGATGGAAACTGAAAGAAGCCTGTCGTATATATGTATATATATATATATATATATATATGTGTGTGTCTGTGTTTGTCCCCCCACCATCACTTGACAACCGATGCTGGTGTGTTTACGTCCCCGTAACTTAGCGGTTCGGCAAAATGAGACCGATAGAATAAGTACTAGGCTTACAAAGAATAAGTCCTGGGGTCGATTTTCTTGATTAAAGGCGGTGCTCCAGCATGGCCGCAGTCAAATGACTGGAACAAGTAAAAGAATAAAGAATGATAGAAATGGCTAAGTTTGCACATAATTGCTTTGAGTTCAAATTCTACTAGAGCCAACTTTGCCTACCATCTGTCAGGATGGGCAAGGGAATAATAAAATAATGCCAGTAAAATAACTTGGATCAATTCAGTCAAATTGTTCACAAAGGAGGTTGTTGTCATCATACATGTTTTGAAAATAATTACCAAAACCTGAAATGTTTGATTTTCTTACATAAAATTTTGATGGAGACATCACCTTTTCTAAAATATTTAGCCTCAAGTCACAAGAGAACTCAATAAGATTGCTCAACCAAGAGATAGCAGTCAAATCTCCCTACACAAACCACATCCTACCATCTTAAATAAAGATACATTGGAAAATGTTCATTCCTGATAAACAAAGAGGCAGGATGGTCACTATTGGATTGTCTTTGATCATTGGTCTGCTCAGTCCAGGTTGAACTGGAACTAAACAGCAACAAATATTTAGCAAGTGTACTTTGACAAATATGTCTCCAAGAGGTTTACACTTAAAATTTACTGAAGTACAGCTCTTTCAATGTATATGTGTCGTTCTGCACTTCTTTCTATGCATAGACACTTTCATCAGTGTCATATCAAGTAAGGTAGGTTCATAATAATAGGAAGCCATTTATGCTTGCTAGACTTTACTAGCATATATTGACTGTTGTAGTTTAAAGTTGGTTTCCTTTTCAACAAAGCATAATGGTCTTTATAGAGAACATGGATTGCTGATGTACTAGAATACAAGAAACCCAGCTGAGAAGTCAGCAATTTGTGTCTTATCCTCACCATGTTTTTTTATATATAACTACAAGATCCACCCACAACAGAATTGATATCCTAAGACCAAAGTGCCATGTAAAAAACACTGGTGATAATGCCACATGAAAAGCACCTAGTACACTCTGCAAAGTGGTTAGCATTGGGAAGGGCATCCAGCTGTAGAAACCAAACCAAGAACAGAATATGGAACCTGGCCTTGCCATCTCCTGTCAAGCTGTCTGACCCATGCCAGCATGGAAAATGGACATTAAATGACATGCCTAACTTCCAAATAGCTGAGCCCATTTAACTGTAAAGAGATACCATAATAGGAATAAATAGCCACTGTAAGCAGCAGCAATATTACAAAATTGATTTGTCTCATTAACTTGCAATACCATTCCATTCCTCCTGTGAGCAAAAATTGAAGGAGAAAAGACTGTTTTGATTTAAATAACACTACAGAAACAAGTCTAGAATTTGGTCCTTGTTCTAAAATAAGTTGTGAGTCTCATATCTCAATGGATTATGAAACTCACAATTTGGTAGGTTGTGATGATGATACATACTCTTTTTTTTTTTTTTACCAGTTTCACACATTGGACCACAGTTATGCTTGAAGCCCAGTACTTATTTCCATCAATTGGTATTATTTATTTGTGCCTATAATTGAAAGGATTAATTGTTATTGACTTCAGAAGAATGAAAAGCAAAGTGGATTTGAATGGGATTTAAACTCTAAACCAACTCCTGCAGGTGTTTTATTCAATGCTCAACCATATATATATATATATATATATATATATATATATATATATATATATATATATACACACATATACACATACCCAGGTGCAATGGGTAAATTGTCACCATTTTATATTCTTAATTTCATGCATGTGCATTGTTTGGTTTTGACTTTGTCAACTACACAGTATAGTAGGGTCAGTTGGACACCATCTGTGAGAAAAACAGTACCATGATGCAATTCACTCTGTCAGAAATTTGGAAACGACATGTTGCACCACTTGGCATTTGCACCAGAAGCTCTAATGCAAGCATTTCAGAGTGTTTGCGAGTCAATCTGAGGACAGTGCATGTACCAAGAGTGATAAAAATCAAACATCCAGTCATCATGGTGTTTGGAGTGACCACTAGTGACGGTGTCATTATGCCTCCATTCATCTTCACATATGGCTTCAGACTCAACACAGAGGCCTACATCAAGTGCTTGGAGGAGGTAGTACTGCCCTGGGTCAAGAGAGTGGCTGCTGGAATATCCTATGTCTGGCAACAGGACTTTGCACCATGCCACACAAGCAGGAGAACCCAGTTGTGGCTGTCAAACAATTTCGGTGACCACATCACCCCTAACATCTGGCCACATAACTCCCCAGACTACAACCCCCTTGAATATTATGTGTGGGGCACAGTTGAGCAAGAGACCAACAAAACTGCTGATAACACCGAAAATGAACTGAAGGCAAGGATTATAACAACATTCACCAGCTTAAACAAGGAGACCAGAAGAGTTGCAGGAGATTTTGAAGTCATCTGAAGGCTGAGATTGAAGTCAATGGCGATTTTATTAAATAAATTTACTCTTTAGTATTTCAAGATATTTCTATGTAATTTTAGTAAGTATATCTGTTAAAATGAGATGTCTGTTATTTTCATTTCTGCATAATTTAGGTGACAATATATTCATTGCACCCTGTATATGTATATATATATATATATACACACACACACACACACACACTGTAAGAGGGAGTGTGATGCAAAGAAACATGATTAAGCTTGACACATATAAACATATAACATTATATATACATATATAGATATATGCGGTGTGTTCAAAAAGTAACCAACTTTATATTTTTCCACCAAAATCCTCTGAGTGGGAGATGACGTCACCCTTCCTGCACATGTGAAAATTTTCGCGCCAATAGGCTGTGTCAGTTCCTGGCTGTTGTGCCTAGAGTACAGACATGTATTGTCACCCATGCATATCACTCTCTCTTCTCCACATCACTGATGTTGTCTAAGGGAAAGACAAAAGGCACCAATGACTTTGCAACTAATTTCTACAGCTGAGTGAACTGCAGCAATGTCAAATAATGTCTAGCTCAAGAGCACAACACAGAGCATAGTCCGGAAATTGGACTCATCAACCACACAATTGTAAGCCCAATGCTTTAACCACTGAGCCATGCATCTTCATATATGTATGTCTGTATGTAATACAAGTGTGCAGACAAATAAAAGAAGGGCACTCAACACATTTATTAGGAGCATGATGCTAGTTCTAATTCCAATGGCTGAAGACTAGCATCATGCTTGAAACTTGAAGTACTAAAGGAATTTGAATCAAACTGTTTGATCCATACATCATCATCGTCATAGTCATTTAATGTCTATCTTCCATGTTGGCATGATTTGAACAGTTTGACAGGAGCTTGCTCAGCATCATGCTGCGCCAGACTTTTCCGTCTGTTTTGACAAGGTTTTTACAACTGGATGCCCTTCCGAACACCAACCACCCCCACAGAGTGGACTGAGTGCTTTTAACATGGTACCAGCACAGGTGAGGTCAGTTTTGGCATGGTTTTTATTTTTTACAGCTCACACACACACACGTATATATATATATATACAGCCAAATATAACAATATCTGTTTCAACACATGATTTCACATCAGGAATTTTGCAAAACAAATGCATAAATGTATATATATATATATAAATACATTGTACATTTAAACACATAAGAAATGACCATCATAGGACACCTAACATGCTAGCGCGTTAGGTGTTCTTTGATGGTCATTTCTTATGTGTTTAAATGTACACTGTATTTATATGAATAATATATAGTCTATTGACTAGTTTTCTACATGCTAGGCCACTGGTAGTAAAAAAAATTTCTAAACTTTTTTCCTAACCTGATATTTATTAAGAGTATATATATATATATATATATATATATATATATATATATATATATGTGTGTGTGTGTGTGTGTGTGTGTCTGCCTTTGTCCCCCACACTATCACCACTTGACAGCAGTTTGGTAAAAGAGACCAAAAGAATAAGTACTAGACTTTAAAATAAGTCCTGGAGTTGATTTGTTTTGACTAAAAACCCTTCAATACAGTTCTCCGGCATGGTTATATTCATATTCATATTACTTATATTCTGTCACAAACACTGAACATATTCCACAAACAACACAGTTTAACTGACAAAAAAACAATATAGGTGTAGTATAGGGGCAGACATGGCTGTGTGGTTAAGAAGCTTGGTTCCCAACTGTATGATCCTGTGTTCAGTCCTACTGTGTGACACCATGGGCAAGTGTCTTCTGCCATAGCCCTAGACTGACCTAAGCTTTATGGGTTTATTTGGTAGATGGAAACTGAAAGAAGTCCATTGTATGTGGGTAAGTAATTGTTATAAATGAGCATCATCATACAAGCATGGTTGTTCACTTCCTATCCTATGTGAAAATATGTCTAGCTATGGGAAAATGAGACCTGGCTTGGAAAGAGGTGAGGGTTGGCTACAGGAAGAGCATCCAGCCATAGAAAATTTGTCTCATCGAGTTCTGTCTGACCTATGCAAGCATGGAAAAATGGACATTAAATGACAATGACGATGACAATGAGGTACAGTGCAACACCATAGCCAGTAAGTGCCTATATTTAATTTGACATCATAACCGTTTATCCTACCTGATGATAAAATAAGTACTATTAACTCCTAGCCGCAATGAGTAAGTATAGCCCTACTTTGCACCACATTAATCAGTAGACACAGTCTCAATCAAAATCTAAAAGCTTTGAGTTTTGATTTTTATGAAATTCAGTTTAGTCTTTCACCTACCCATATGACAGTTGATAACATTACTACATAAGCTGTAAGTTGGCAGAGTTAATAGAGATTCTAAGAGAATACCTCGCAATATTTGTTCTGACTAAAGCAGTAAACTGGCAGAATAGTTAGCATGCTGGGAAAAATGCTTAGCGGCATTTCGTTTGTCTTCACGTTCTGAGTTTAAATACTGCCAAGGTCAACTTTACCTTTCATCCCTTCAGGGTTGATAAAATAAGTACTAGTTGAATGTTGAGGTCAAAGTAACTGACATAGCCCTCCCCTAAAATTACTAGCCTTGTGCCAAAATTTGAAACCTATATTTGTTCTAACTCTGTGTTCCAAGTTCAAATTCAACTTAGATCAGTCTTACCTTTCATCCTTGCAGGGTTGATAAATAAAGTACCAGTCTTATAGATGCTTCTGGAAGAAATCAGCTGCCTTCAGATCTAGAGAGAGGAGGGACCTATCAGGTTTTAAATGCCCAAAACACGACATTATGTTTTGACAGCACCCCTATGACCCAATCGAGAGTTGAGGACTTCAGAAATGAAGAAAGGAAAATAAAAAATGACCATTATGATCTTGCAATAAATAGGTACCAAAGGGCATCAAGCAAGCAGAATCATTTGCACACTTGGCAAAATGCTTAGGGGTATTTCATCCATTTTTATGTTCTGAGTTCAAATACTACCAAGGTCAACTTTGCATTTCATCTTTTTGAGATTGATAAAATAAGTACTAGTGGAACACTGGGGTCGGTATAATCGACTTACCACCTCCTTCCGAAATTGCTGGCCTTGTGTCAAAATTTGAAACCAATAAATAGGTACCATCATTATATACAGTTCACTGCTGTATTATAGCAGAAGTACTGCATTACAAACAAGTGTCTCATTAGCTAACATTCTTTCAAGTTGAGCCCTCATGAAAACACTTTCATTATAACCTTGCTTAACCATTACTATCATCACTCACATGTCAAAGTGAACTTTATATGAATAACTGATACAGGCACAAAGCCTGGGGGGATGACTGATGAGAACATGTGACATTTATGCCTTTTCAATGGCATAAATGTCATAAGAACTAAGAAAAGTGACATCTAACATTATCTACAAAACATGCATACACACAGAAAAATCATTCATTAGTCATACACACTCCACAATTACAGCTAAGCCTTCACATACACACACTGCATTGTTGTCACTACTAAATGCATACACATGTACACACTATTATTGCTTGTGATGCACGTTGCCGCAGAACATACATGCTCATCACTATATATATATACAGGAATACACACAAAACGCGTACATTTTATACCACAAAATATATATGCTATTACCACAGCATGTATGCATGCACACATACACATATGTGCTCAAATGTGCATACAGGGCATTATCAGCTATTAAAAGGAAGTCTACACAGTCACTTGACTTTCTCAATATTACAGCTGTGTCTCTTTTCAGTAATGAACTTTAGGCCATAACACCCTACATTAAAAACAAATTGACTATAACTGGAAATGCTACTCAAGCACAGAGCTGATTTTATGTGATAGGGGCTAAAGTGCGTGTGTGTGTGTGTGTATGTGCACATGCGCACACATGCATATATATGAATGTGTATACATGTGGCTGTGTGGTAAGAAGTTTGCATCTCAGCTACATGGTTTCAGGTTCAGTCCCATTTCATGGCAGCTTAGGCAAAATGTGAATTGTATGATAATCAGTGGATAAAAGTGTCAGCAGGCAGTTTAACTTAATTGTAAAGCACTCAGCCCAGAGTCTTGGGTGATGTGGGTTCAAGTCCTATGGCTGTTTGTTGACAACTTTTTCCACCTTGTAAGGGTATTTAACCATTATCTCTGCTGTTCTAACAGTAATACTGCATTCAGGAATATACCAACATTCTTTAACAATATAGAATGAAACTAAACTGCAGCCAAATGGCTTTACTCTCTTAGAAACATTTGACTTTCAGCCCAGTCTTGTTGTTGGCACTCCGTCACTTACGATGACGAGGGTTCCTGTTGATCTAATTAACGGAACAGCCTGCTCATGAAATTAACGTGCAAGTGGCTGAGCACTCCACAGACACATGTACCCTTAACATAGTTCTCGGGGATATTCAGCGTGACAGAATGTGACAAGGCTGACCCTTTGAATTACAGACAGAACATAAACAGGAAGTAAGAGTGAGAGAAAGTTGTAGTGGAAGAGTACAGCAGGGTTTGCCACCATCCCCTGCCGGAGCCTCGTGGAGCTTTTAGGTGTTTTTGCTCAATAAACACTCACAACGCCCAGTCTGGGAATCGAAACCGCGAGTCCGCTGCCCTAACCACTGGGCCATTGCGCCTCCACATCAGCCCACTCTAAAGCAGCCATAAAAGAACTTATATTAGAGCTGTATTGTTAATATTTCTACCATGGTTTATGCCCACAATGTAATCTGAATTCAGCTCTGGAAGTTAATAAAGCACTCATCAATTTTACAATGCTTCCACTCTTAAGTGAACCATTCCACCCTATGATGTCTACTTACAATTAAGTGTACTTGGACATGAGAGTGAAGTGGCTTCTTCTTTGATATTTTTGACATCCAATGCTGTCTTCATACAGTTACGCCTGCATCATATTTAATTAAGCATGAACTACATTAATTTCATCGTGAATGCTATAGTGTATGTAGGTAATTAATTTTTTGCAAGATTAAACATATATGCTTAGTCTTGCAAGTCATATGGCAACCTCACTAGGCTGATATCACAAAAGATGCATACAGTACGCTCTATAAAGTGGGTGACATTAGGAAGGGCATCTAGCTGTAGCAACTATGCCAAAGCAAACACTGGAGTATGACAGGATCCATTAGATCCTGTCAAACAGTCGAAGCCATACCAGCATGGAAGACAGGCATAAAAAGATGTGCCTGATTACATATACATACATACATACGTACATACATACATACATACATACATACATTCATATATACATATATACATACATACATACATACATATATACATACATATATTTTGTTGTGTCTGGGGAGAGTATGTATGTATATACCCACACACAGAGACATGCACTCACACTCACACACACACACACACACACACACACACACACACACACACACATACACATGTGATGTAATCATGATAACAGTTTGAGAAAATAAGGCTGTTGGACCCATACTGAATTTTTACACCAACACACTAACACAATAGTCCTATACATCTATTTTCTTAAACACTAATTGATGTACAAAAATAATGTTTGAAATATTCTTTAGACTATTGACTATACAGCTGATTTGCTTTGGTATGTTTTCGTCCAAGACATGAACTATTTGAAATTACTTTACCATAAAGGTTTCTTTCTTTTTTTTTTTCTTTTTTCTTTTTTTTTTTCTTTTTTCTTTTTTTTTTTTTTTTTGGTGCTCTACACAAAATTGTTTGATACATAAAATGGATTAAGCTAGAGTGCCATGAAACTAAAACTGGGGAAATGTTTAGTCTGTCTAAAGCTTTCAGAGAAAACAAAGTTAATCCTTTCTTTTTATCTTTGAATTGATAAAAAGAAAAAGAAAGAGAGAATTGTGAAAAATAGTTAAGAAAACTTTGTAAATAAAATAGTTAAGAAAACTTTGCATGACTAAAAAAATGTAGTTTTTCTTTTTTTTTTATTATTTCACTAAGGATCTTGGAAATATATTTGAAGGATAAATAATTCAAGAATATATGTGAATGCTTCAAGAAATTAGTTACTAGATTTGTTAATATTATCATTGTTATTTTTGACTGAACTATGAATAAAACACTTATGAATTTGTTTAAGACACTTAAGTATTTCTGTTCTACTACAAGAGCTCTTTGTGTGGACTAATACTGATATTTTACTTTGGCATAAGACCACAAGATTATATTAACCCTAATGCTTGACTAGTGCTATATTTTATCAATCCTGGAAATTAAGCCAGGGTAGGATTGGCCTATCCACTCTAACACTTTCTAATTTTTTTTTCTTTTTTGTTACAGGCACAAATTTCCTATTATAGGCCTGAATTTGAGGCGGGGGCAAATTGATTTTATCAACCCGAGTGCTTGACTGGTATTTATTTTATCAACACCAAAAGGATTAAAGACAAAGTCAGCCTCAACAGCATTTGAACTCAGGGCATACAGCTAGAAGAAATGCTACTAAGCATTTTCTTTAGTGTGCTAATGATTCAGCCAGCTCATCACCTTACTGTGCCTGAATATTAAAAGCAAGATTCAGTATAATAGTATTGACATGTACTAAAACATTAATATCCTAAATAGAGAGAATCAATTCCAAATAGCTAATTAACTAATTTAATAATGTGATTGAACTTGACCCTGTAATTACCAGATTTCTTAAAGACCTGACAGTCATTAGCAAGTCTTTACTCATTAAATTGCTTAATTTAACAAAACTTGATGAAATTGATGAATTGGAGCCAATAGATTTGGTTTCTTCAAAAGTTTTATACTCATTTAAACCCAACAATAACTATTAATGCTTCAAATACTTAATGAGCTTTTCTTCAACATGTAAGTAATCTAGATTTGGTAAAACAGGTATTTTTTCTGATGAAATATTGAGAAATCATCAAAAACGAGAGGTGTCAATCATCTTGAACTGAAAATTTCCAACTTTCCAGTAGTTTAATTAATTTAACGTAATTAAATTCCTACAGGTAATTTTCTAATGCTTTAATAAGTAACCTTAAACAACATATTTAGTTTCTAATTGAGTTAGATGGTTGGTGTACATTATACCATAATATGAGACAATATAATGAATGATCTAATTCTTCTTTAAAATGTTCTTTGGTACTGTATTGTCACAGAAATTACCAGAGCAGCATTCCAGACAATGCTGAACTGCCTTGCGTATTCAGACTTTCAAATTTCACATTTTCTTGTAGTATGTCTCTATTTAAAGAATAGGGATGTGCTGGTAATAATTTTGTTAAAGTATATCCAAGAGCACAAACCTCTTCTCTGTGTGACATTTGCTAGCACAACTCTATTATCCAGCAAAAGTGATAGCTGATAATACTTATGCACAAAGCCACACTTTACAGCAGAGTGAATAAGACTGTATCATGCTCATGCTTTTCTGAAGGAACAGAAGAAAACTTCAACCCAAGACCCAAATTGGTTCATGAACTTTACCTTCTAGAAGCTTGCCTATTGTTCTGTGCTGCTCACATATAACTCTCCCTGTTAATGTGTTAAATTGATGTGAAGAAGAATAAAGTAACTGACAAAAACAAATTAGACCCTGTTATTTTCTAGTGATTTGCTATGACAGAAAATTGTGAGCATTGCCAGCTGCTCAAGTCTTTAAAATGATTAAAGTATCAAGTTATCAAATAGAACACTATGCCACTGTCCTGTCAAATCTAAATGTACTTTCTAAAATTCAATCTGGCATACATCTGTGAATAGACAGAACTGTGAGCATTTCAAAATTTCACAATTGCTAACATTACTGTATTTTTAAATGTGAACATTTTCCTTCGCTGAAGAATTTAGTTCACTTATAGTGTTTCCAAGCAAGAAAGAAAAGCCTGTACTTAAAAAAAAATTCGGCCTGATTTAAAAAGAATACAAACACTTTAGCTCTTTCTCATTAGACTGATCTTTACCAAATGTTTCCCCCAGACCTGTTTTAATCATTTTATATAGTATCAGCTTGCAATGGTTGTGGGAAATGACATAAAGGAATAATAGTAAGAAAGGCATTAAGAAGTGAAAGCATTTCTGCCCAGAAGCTGCAGCCAAATCTATCTCAAATTAAACCCACCATCTTTAAAAGAAAGGATACGTTGGATAATGCAGTCCTAGATACACTCTGTCTAGAAGAAAGAACAATTAGATGCTCTTAGTTGGAATGTGTTTAGTCTTAGATCAATTCGGTCAAGATCTACCTGGGTTAAACATCAACATTCAAATGACCAAATTTGCAAATATCATCACACCTATGCTAACATGAAAAAATGTTTAATAGTCAGAACTGTATAAGTTTTATTTTTTATTTATTCATTCATTTATTTATTTTTCTTTTTAGTCAGGAGGAAGTTAGTGCTCATAATCCTCTACAAGGTCTCCAAGGCTAATGACAGAGAGGGAAGAAATTATACACAAGCTAGAGACCTTGTTTGCAACTGAATGGACTCTGCTAAAGGTCCCCAAGGGACAGGTGAAGAGTCATCTTCATTTTGTACTTCTTGCACATTTTTCAGAGAAGGTATACAACTATCTCATTACGCCTGTGAATGTATTCAGTCTTTTCCAGTTCCACACATTCAGAGACAATATGGTGGATGGAATCTTTGCATTGCAGATCAGTTCCATCCTTGATGGTGATAGGATCTGGCTGTGAGACTCTAATCTTGTGCAATAATCAAGCTCTCTACTTTTAGTTTGTTGTTCTTTAGCCATGGGTATACCTGTTGTTGTTGTTGTTGTTGTTTTTGTTTTTGTTGTTGTTGTTGTTGTTGTTGTTGTTGTTGTTGTTGTTGTTGTTGTTGTTGTTGTTGTTGTTGTTGTTGTTGTTGTTGTTGTTGTTGTTGTTGTTGTTGTTGTTGTTGTTGTTGTTGTTGTTGTTGCTGTTGTTGTTGCTGCTACTGCTGTTGCTGTTGTTGTTGTTGTCTGTAGCCACATCATATTGAGAAACACTGGTTCTTGCCTGATCATCAAAATAATTCACATTGATTCTAGTAAGTACTTGGATAGGTGACTATTTGGGAAAAATACCTAATTGTAGCAAACAGATCCTTTAATTAGAGAAGCAGGTTGACAGACTCATTAGAGTGTTGCAAAAAACCTTGTAGTATTTAGTTGCAGCTCTTTACATTCTGACTTCAAAATCCCACTCAAGTCATCTTTGCCTTTCATCCCTCTTGGGTTGGTCAAATAAAGTAACAGTCAAAAACTGAATCTGATGAGAGTGTCTAGACCTCTCCACTCAGAATTACTAGCTCTGTTCCTAAATCAGAAACAATTATTTTGGTTTGGTTCAGGTTTGGTCTTATTCCTGGTAGGATTTATGTGGGTAATGGGTTACTACCTATAATCTTAGGTATCCACACGTTTCTAGTAGTCTTTCAAGTGCTTAGAATCCTCCTGATAATCCTTGGATTTTTCATGTCTTCAGTTTTTGGTAGAAGGTATGTTGTTCCTTCGGTCAACCAGGCAGGTATTTGCTCTGTGTTCTGAATGACATCAGTTAGGGATGAGGCAAAATGCTGGTGTACTTCTGTCAAACAATTCAGCCAGAATTTAGGGATCCGGTCCAGTTCAGGGGTTTTCCATTTGTGAGACTTCCTAAGAACACATCTTACCCCTTCTACTCTTATTGCCTTCCTTTTATGTTCTTCAACTTCATTCAGTCTTACTTTCTCACATTCAAATCCAGTGAGCTTCAGCATTATATTCTTTTTTGTTACTCCATATCTTCTTCCAGAACTTTTCCATTTCTTCAGTCTTTGGTGGCTCCTTTACTTCTATCTTGCTTTTGCCAATTTCCTTGTAAAATTTCTTTGCATCTGTCTTGAAGACCTTGTTTTGTGGATAAAATTTGATTCTCTTGTCATACCTTCTGAGCTGTTGGGCTTTCAGTTGTATTTGTTGCAGAGATGTTAATTTTGAAGCAAAGTAGTGAGCTAATAGAATCATGGAGAAGAGCAGCAGAAAAGTGCCTTGTGTTATTTCTTCTGGCTTTTTACATTCTAAGTTCAAATCCTGCCAAATCCATCTTTGCCTAAAATAAAGTACCAGTCAAGTACTGGGTTCAATGGTATCAGCTACCCACTACCCTTAAAATTGCTGGCCTTGTGTCTAAATCAGAAACCATTATTAATTATAGTGTGTAGAATGTATTTGGAATGATACCGAGTTCAGAACAGAATTCATTGTTGAAAAACACCAAATCAAACATAAAAATAGCTGAGTAATCTGATGCTGGAAGGAGTTAGATATAAGTTATAATCAGCACTAAGTAATAATAACAGCAATAATAATAATAAAGAAATCAGAGTATCTATAGAAAAGGAAACCTACCGTGCCAAAAGACAGAAGGAGAAAAAAGTATAGATTACAAGCTGAAACCATTTAATGTTGTTGGATGATGAATATAACTTAAAGGAATAAGAAAAAGCTACCAAACAAAATTACTCTCATTAAGGGAATTGAGAAGTACAGATGATATTTGGCAAAAAGTAAAGGTAGTGAATGATGTTCTTAAAAAGACAAGTAAATAGCTCAACTAATACTACTATTGATTTGTTATATTATGGAGCTGTGCAATACAGAATAATGATAAAAGATCATAACAATAGAAGAAAAGAAGACTGGAAGGACAAGTGAGAGAATTCAAAAGCGATCAGCATCAGTTTTCTTTCAATTTTGGAAAAGAATATGAGAAACAAGATATATGAAAAACTACAAAGAAAATATAAACCGGGATAAAAAGACCCAAAGATTGAAGTAGAGCAAATGGAACAATCATCATCGTTATTTTCCATACTTTCCATGCCGGCTTGGACTGGACAGATTCTCATGGTCCAAGTCATTTCTTACTCAGAGTTACTGCCCACCTAGATAGGTTCCTAACACCAACTGCTTTACAGAATACTCTGGATGTATTTTGTCATAGCACAGACAATTGTTATTGCACAAGTAAAACAAATAATTAAAGTGAAGATTGAGAAAAGTGAGAGGATGAAAACTTGAACAAAAAATATTGCATTTGTAGGGAATTTCCCAAGCAAAAACAAAGACAGCAAGAAGAGAACAATGAACTCGTCTGGAAGGTGGAAGAATAAAGAAAGGAAAGAACCAGTATTTGTAGTAGATAAGTGGCAATTCTTTTCACTCAAAATGCGACTTATATACTGAACCCTGCTCAGAGTTTAAAACTTGTAGTATGCACTAACACACATACACATGCATGTACACACACACACACACACACACACACACACACACACACACACACACACACACACACACACACACACTTAAATTCTCATGCACAATTGACTGTGTAGGGTGGATTGGCCCTGTCACTGTTCAATTTATGTGAATATCAACAATAATGTAAACAAGTACATGTTGATGGCATCACGTGTGGAACAAAAACTTACTGTTTAAGCAGAATTTGATTCTGCTACATAACAAACATGCTTGTGATGATACACATTCTCATGAATTTATATATAATGCCTTCTGGATGTGCAAAACATTTATACACAGTTTTCTATTGCCCAGGGGTAATTCTAACACCCATTTGCAACTATATATATTGTCAGTCAACAGGAGTGGTGATTTAAAAGCTTCAGTAAGCCTGTTCATTCTGCACTTTGATCATAGAAACACATTGCTACAAAATCTCTGTATTTCCAAGACTAAACAAGATTGCATTGGCAATGATTGGGATTATTTCAGCTAAATATTTTGTTTGTTTTATTGTTGTTGTTTTTTGTTTTGTTTTGTTTTTTTAAATGAAACTTGCAAGTGAAGTTGCAAACAGTATTTACAAAAAGCAACATGCATCTAATATACATGTGAAAAACTGAAGTCAAAATATCATAAATACAAAAGCAGTAAACCTCATATATGAGATGTACACCTAGTATAAGAAGGTCTACACCTTATATATAAACAGAAGATGAAGTAGAAAAACGTCAATCCTCTTGCATGTAATTTCAGCAAGATGGCACAAAAAGTTTATAAAAGTAAATATGACATGGTAGGATAAAATAAATACTTGGAGATCTGTATTCAAAGCAGATGGAAATGGCATCATTACATTGAGAAGCTTTTATTTAAAGTGTTTGTCATAATATCTTGTGAATTTCCTCGTGAAAACTGGCTATTAGTGCAAAAAATATATATAATCAAAAAAGAATAAGTTTACAGAACCATTGGCATTTTCTTTATTGTAATCATAGCTGAGTCAAAGCAAAAGAAACAGCAGAAGAGATTTAAAGGTAGATGAATTTGGTAAGTGGGCTAAGAAAACACTGGGTTATGTGAAGGAAAAACAGTTATTCTACTTGTAACTGCAAATAACATCAAATGAACTTCTTAGAAAAACTGAGAATATTGGAATTAAGACTTGAACAGTAAAATGTAAAAACTACTATCCTCCAATTTACAGGAATTCCGCACAAAGCTCTACCTGACTTTCATTAAGGATCTATAGAATACAAGAACTGAATAATACTTAATTAATTTCTTTGTGATCACACACTGTATTGTGCATTGTTCTTAAATGTGTTTTGATATCAAAGTTGTCTCAGGTTCTTGGATTTAAAATCAGAACTGAATGTAACAAGATAATGATATGAGTAAAACATGCTTTGGCAATCTCTATAATTTACCACCATTTTCCAAATACTTGTCAGTTCCACCCCTATTTTCAGACTGCACCAATTTCTTCAAAATGTAATAGTAAATTCAATTAATAAAAAAAAAAAACATTAACATTACCTTTTTACAATTCTGTGCATTCCTGTGACAGTAGAATAGGGTCTTCAAACTAAAGTATTTGGACTCATGGATTGTTTGTGCTATTACCTTAAACCTGTGAGGAAGCCTCTATATGTCTGTTGTATCTGCTGGAAACAGCAGCCAAATCACGTTCAAATCAAACCCTTTCATTTTAAATAAAGAAGGATATTCTGGAAAAAGTACTTTCTGATATATAAAAAGTATGGAATGGTTAAGTCTGGAACACCTCTGAACATACGTCTGTTTGATTAAGACTAAACTGTACAAAACAGCAGCAAAATTGATTGTATCTAAAACTAACAAAATCACGAGGCTTAAAACACGAACTCTTGATGGCAGTCTTAGAACATTATTGAATAACAGTAAACTTTATTTTTAAGCAGATTCTGTAAGATAAAACAGAAAATAGTGTAGAAAAGTTAGTATTTTCCAAATGTGGAATTAATAGTACCCTGTGGATTTACTGATAACACTTTAGAGACATGACATGAGAACTAATATTAAATTTATAGACTTTGATAATATTAACAAAAAAAATTTTAACTCATAAAAGCTTCCCAAAAAGATTAACAATGAAGTGGTACT